>NC_045959.1:79409249-79543658 GCF_010909765.2 Amblyraja radiata
GATGTACGTATCCTGAGCTATTGTCAGCACACTTTTAAAAGCATCCCACTTCGCCCATGTTCCTTTCCCCTCAAGTAACCTGCTCCAGTCAACTTGATCAAGACTTTCTCTCATAACTTCAATGTTGGCCTTACCCCAGTTGAGCATTTTAACTCGTGTGCCCTTTCCGTCCCTATCTATAACCATCTTAAACCTAATTGAACTGTGGTCACTGGTCCTACAATGCTCCTTGCTCCTCCACTCACACTTCATTAACTTTCCCTTCCCAATTTCCCAATACTAGATCCAGTGTTGCCCTCCCACGTGTGGGGGCCTCTACATACTGCTTGAGAAATCTCTCTTGACCACTGTTGAGGAATTGCACCCCATTTAAAACTTTTGCACGATGATTTTCCCAGTCTATATTGGGAAAGTTAGAATCCCCTACAACTTCAACAACTTTATTTGACCTGCAGCTGTCTGCAATCTCCTGGCACATTTGCAGTTGACTATTCGGGGATCTGTAGTACACCCCCAACAAGGTGATCATCCCTTTCTTGTTCCTCAGCTCAACCCTTATAGCCTCACTAGATGAACCATCCGTAATGTCACCTCTGAACATAGTTGTGACATCCTCCATAACCAACAATGCAGCCCCCCCCTCCCTTTTTCTCTCACCCCTGTCTCTCCTGAAGCTCCTGTACCCCAGAACATTGAGCTGCCAGTCCTGCCCCTCCCCTAACCAGGTTTCAGTAATGGCTACAACATCCTAGTTGCTCGTACCTATCCATGCCCTAAGCTCATCTGCCTTACCCATCAGGACCCTTGCATTAAAATACATGCAGTTTAAACCAATCCTCCTTTCTCGCTCTCCGCCTTTCACCTGCCTATTCTGTCCACTAAATTTCCCCCCACCACCCTCCATATAACCTTTTAGCCTGTCACCTGCCTCTGTCCTGTACAAGATCCCAACCCCCTGCCAATCTAGTTTAAACCCTCACGTGCAGCATTAGCAAACCTGCCCGCCAGGATGTTGGTCCCCCTACAGTTAAGGTGCAACCTTCCCTTTTGTACAGGTCACCCCTGCCCCAGAAGAGATCCCAGTGATCCAGAAATCTAAATCCCTGCCCCTGCACCAACTCCTCAGCCACATATTCATTTCCCCATATCTTCCTGTTCTTACCTTCACTAGCACGAGGTACTGGAAGCAATCCTGAGATCACTTCCCTGGAGATCCTGCTTTTCAGTCTTTTACTTAATTCCCTAAACTTGTGTTGCAGAACCTCCTTCCTCTTCCTACCTATATCGTTTGTGCCAACATGCACAACAACCTCCGGCTGCTCCCCCTCCTTCTCGAGGATGCTGTGCAGCTGCTCCGAAACGTCCTGGACCCTGGCACCTGGGTGATGTAGGTTTCTTCTTGCTTGTTCAACTATGCAAGATTACGTCAAGCTGTTCACTGGAGCTCTGAGTTACAAAGGCCAGGCTGGTGTCAAAACACTTTTACATATGTTAATGTCTTTACCAATACGTAAACTTGGCCCACAAATGTTCACATGCAAGTCAAATGCGAGAAAGCATTAAAAATGTGCTAAATCATTAATACTTCGCCTCATTGATTGTTTTCTCAGTGATGTTTCCAGAAGGTATGATTCACTGTGGGCAAGAACAAACTAGCTCTCACATTTCATTGAATGTCTGAGATTCAAATGGAATTTAAATGTAACATTTTCATGTTTGCAGATAACAAAGCTTATGGTGTGGAGGGGGGGGGGGGGGGGAGAGGCTGAAAATGAGAGGTTCCAATACAAGTTTCATGCATTGGAGTATATCATGGATAAAGTGTGAGGTCTAAAAACAACTTAGATCATTATTTGAATACTAATAGGCTGGGATAAGAGGCACAAGACGTGGGGCTCCGTTTGTACACTTGTCCCTGAAGGCAAGTATTCAAGTACAGTAAATAATTTGGTAAGCAACTAGTATGCCAGCCTTTATTGCAAGTCTGAAGATAAGACACAAAAAGCTGGAGTAACTCAGCGAGACAAGCAGCATCTATGAATAGAAGGAATGGGTGACATGTCGGGACCAGACCTTTCTTCAGACTGGTTAGGGATAAGGGAAGCAAATGATATAGACGGTGATGTGGAGAGATAAGGAACAATGAATTAAAGATATGCAAAAAAGTAACGATGATAAAGGAAACAGGCCATTGTAAGCTGTTTGTTGGGTGAAAATGAGAAGCTAGTGCGACTTGCTTGGGGGAGGAATAGAGAGGGAATGCCGGGGCTAACTGAAGTGAGAGAAATCAATATTCATACCACTGGGCTGTAAGCCGCCCAAGCAAAATATGAGATGTTGTACCTCCAATTTGCATTAGCCTCACTCTGACAATGGAGGAGACCGAGGACTGAAAGGTCTGTGCAGGAATGGTAAGGAGAATTAAAGTGTCCAGCAACCGGGAGATCAGGTTGGTTCACGCGGGCTGAGCGAAGGAGTTCTGCGAAACGATCGTCCAGTCTCCGTTTGATCTTGTGGATGTATAAGAGTCCACATCTTGAACAACGGATACAGTAGTTGAGGTTGGAAGAGGTGTAAGTGCCTAACCTGAAAGGATTGTCAGGGTCCTTGGACAAGACTACTTGATTGCTGCAGCTGTATAGAGCTTTGGCGAGGCCCCCTTCAAGAGTTTGAGTAATTTTGGTGGGGTGGAATACAGATTTACTGGACTGATTTGGCAGATGGCAGGACTGGTGTGCTGAGAGAGTTGGGTCAATAATGCTAATATACAGGTTTGGAAGAATGGGAGCACTATATTATTTCTGCTTCAAATAAATTCACAAACTAAATATATTCACCAATCAAGGCATGATATATACCACAATGACATGCAGCAAAATTATAATACAGTATCTCAACTCTTTTTACACATTGCAATGAATGCAATTTCTTTTTTTTTTCACTTCCAAACAAAAATGTGATTGGATTATTCAGCGTATGATCAACCTGTGTCAATAAATCCTGGACTATTGTAACATATATGCTTAACCATGCACACTACAGATTGATGCAAGCATGTTTTCTGTGAAGAATCGAAAATTATGACATAGCCATAGCATGGGTTGTTATTGCTATTGGTACATATAGTGTATGTTATTGCTATTGGTACATATATTGGTGCATACATTGATACATAACACTCTCGCTTCCCACATAATTTATCCACAATAAAATATACAGGTTGCAAGGAAATTTCAAAAGGCATTTTATGATAATAGCTGTTAAAACTGACTATACCCATCTGACAGGTTAAACATTGCACTAACTGACAAGAGATGGCCAAAGGACATAACTGCAGCAAATGTTTTTTTGTAATATGTTTAAAGGCATCAAAATGCCACATTACTGGACATTCAGATTAGATGTATGTGTTGTGAACAGCAATGAAGATACCCAGTTTGTACACACCAGATTTAAAAAAAATTATTGATAAACAATGTTTCCAGCATTCCCACTTCAAAATTAACGTTAAAATTTCAACTGAAATATCTTCTGACCAAATCTGTGATGTATATGACCGACTGTAGAAGGAAAACCTGGATAAATCCAACGTATAGTTGTGAATGTTGCTCATTAAATAACTACAGTACTGATACTCCATAATAGCATTAATTTGCCGTTATAATGAATTCTGTAATAATGTGTCAACGGTAGCAGTGACAATCGAACACTACGGTTTAATGTTTCGTGTGTTCACAATTTAATTAATCCATCTTTATGGATTAAAACAGATAATAACATTGGGAATTAAAGCACATTTGATTGCATTCCGTTATCAAACATAGTCAATGTTCCCTCTGAAGACATTTCCAGCCCATTAGGGTCGGGGGGGGGGGGGGGGGGGGGGTGAATCAGTGCGGGATGGATAGATGGCAGGGGAGGTTGAGAAGGTAATCTGTGAGGAATGGATGGATTGAGGCTGGGGAATTAATGCGTGTTGGTTGGAGTAGGTAAAATTGTGAGGTGCGAGCGTGGGGGATGTCAGTGGGGGTTGAATGGGGGAGATCAGTACGGGATGGATGGGGGGGCGATCAGTACAGGATGGATGGGGGGGGGATCAGTACAGGATGGATGGGGGAGGATCAGTACAGGATGAATGGGTGGTTCACTACAGGATGAATGGGGTGGGGGTCGAGGCTGGGGAATTAGTGCGTGTTGGTTGGAGTAGGTAACATTGTGAGGGGAGAGCGAGGGGGATGTCAGTGGGGGATGAATGGGGGGGATCAGTGCAGGGATGGAGAGGAGAGTTCCCAGGATAAGGGGGGTGAAGGGGGCGGTGGGCGGGCGCGACGCTCTGAAGCAGCTAATCTGAAGGGGGCGGTGATCGGTGGGCGGCGCGACTCTCGTCAGCAGCGGCCTCTGCAGTCCGTCTGTGTTTTATTATTTTTTGTCTCGTTTTTATGTAGTTTTTGTTATTTCTTTTGTTGGGGTATGTGTGTGGGGGGAGGGGGTAACTTTAAAATCTTTCCCCTGCATGGGAGACCCGACCTTTTCTTTGTCGGGTCTCCGTTGTCGTTGGGGCTGCAACGTGGAGCGGCCTCCAACAGGAACGACCTGGGGTTCCAGCTGTGGAGCTGCCGACTACTCACCGTCACGGGGCTGGCCGAGTCCGGAGCGGGTGGAGCAGTGGTGGACGCTGCTGCCACCCGACCCCCGGAGATTCGGAGGCTGCAACTGCGGGTTTGGCGGGCGGCAGCACCGGGAGCCCGCGGGTCCCTGCTGGGAGACCGCTTTTCGGGGCTTCCGCAACGGCGACTTCTCCCGCCCGAGTTGCGGGGTTGAAGAGCACCTGAGCGGGGCCTTACACCATCGCCCCGCGCGGCTTGGAATGGCCGCGGGACTTTGCGAGCGCCCGCCGGGGGCTCTAACAACAAGACCCGGTGCGCGACCTTGCATCACCCGGCGTGGCTTTAATGGCCGCGGGACAATCGCCATCGCCAGCCGGGGGCTTTGACTTTGACTCTGACTCTGACATCGGGGGGGGAGAGTGCAGTGGAGAGATAAGTTTTTTTTTGCCTTCCACCACAACGATGTGATGGATGTTTGTGTAAACTGTGTTGTGTCTCGGGTCTTTTTGTTTTGTAATGTATGGCTGCAGAAACGACATTTTGTTTGGACCTCAAGGGGTCCAAATGACAATAAATTGAATTGTATTGTATATTGTATTGTATTGTATGAGAGAGAGACAGAGAAGACAGAGAGAGACAGAGAGAGACAGAGAGAGACAGAGAGAGACAGAGAGAGACAGAGAGAGACAGAGAGAGACAGAGAGAGACAGAGAGAGACAGAGAGAGACAGAGAGAGACAGAGAGAGACAGAGAGAGACAGAGAGAGACAGAGGAGGTGGGGAAGAAGGAAGGTCAGCGCACAACGGACAACACCGGCATCATCGCCCCGCTGCCTTGGCTGTCCCTGTCCACCACCAGGTGCCGCCACCAAAGGGGGAGGCAGTTGAGATCTCCTCACCACCGCCTCCCCTCCTCCGCCAGCCAACAGCGGTGCAGGTGCTTCAGACAGCGGAAGGGGGCCTCCCCCTTCCTCCCAACCTCGGCATGTTTTGAAAGTGGTATCGCCGTTGGCGGAGTGGCACGCAGCGGCCGCTATGAGGGCGGGCGGGGTGCGGGAGGAGGAGGAGGTGGAGCCGCCGTCGCTGCTGCTGCTGCGCGGGGCCCGTAATTCGCTCCGACCCTCCGTCACCCCGCCGACACGAAACATAATTTATTCTTTTTCTCCAGAGATGCTGCCTGATCCGCTGAATTACACCAGTTTTTTTGTGTCTATCTTCGGTATAAACCAGTATCTGCCGTGTCAAGCCGGGCAAAATGACACGGCTTTTAGGTTGCCCGGCTGGGACTTTAGGTGGCCATTGGCAACCGGGCAACCATTAATTTCGAGCCCTGTATAGATATCTTTCTTAATGCAGAAGTGAGTACAAGATATGGGGGAAAGCCAATAACAGGATCATGATCACATTGAATAGTAGAGAAGGCTCAAAGTCCAACTGACCTCCTGCTCCTTTGTTCTATATTTCTGGAGCTCAAGATTGCCTCCCATTCACCATCTAACTTTAACTACAGGTCGACCACTGATTTCAAGAGTCAAGAGTTTTATTGTCATGTATCCCAGGTCAGACAATTAAATTCTTATAATTGGTGACCTGGCACCTCCTTTAATCAATCACAATCAAAACCACAATAATACTTTATTAGCCAAGTATGTTTTGCAACAAATGAGGAATTTCATTTGCCAAGCCAGTCATACAAATAAAAAGCAACAGAACACACAAAATACATTTTAACATAAACATCTGGACAAAATTATAGGAACGCACTTGAAATCCCTCCCGGAAGTCCCTCCGAAAATATGGCACCTAGGCCAGGTGAGGCGGCCGTTCTCTACCTCATCATGACAATCCGCAATAATTGGCGGGTTGAATTTGCCCCCTATGGCTAGGGCATTGGTATTGCGGCCTGGTCAGAGCTCGCAGATCCATTCCAGTAGCCGACTTCAGAAGCCAACTTCGCGGGCTGGTACCTCTACACCTTGGCAGACCATTCTGGTACCTTTGTACTCCTCTCGGAGGCTGTGATCTCTGTTGGTCGGGCAAAATAGATAATCCAGAAAGGCTCTAGAACCAATGATGCTGAAATATCAATGACGGATCTGTACATCCTAATGCTTTCCTCCTTAGTGTTTTTAGTTTTTTTAGAGATACTGCACTGAAACAGGTCCTTCGGCCCAGAGTCCTCACCGACCAGTGATCCCCACACATTAACACTCTCCTACGCACACTAGGGACAATTTTATTTTAAATTTATATCAAGCCAAATAACCTACAAACTTATACATCTTTGGAATGTGGGAGAATACCGAAAATTGCGGAGAAAACCCTCGCAGTCATGGGGAGAACATACACACTCCATACAGAGAGCACCCGTAGTTGAAATCAAACTTGGGTCTCTGGCGCTGCAAGCGCTGAAAGGCACCAACTCGACCACTGCACCCCATACTTTGCTCTATGCTCCTTGGCCTAGCATCCAGTTCACCTTAACTTTACTGGTAAGGGAACAAACTAGTGGTGGATAAAATGGAAATCTCAAAATAAAGTCTTCAGACGAATGCAGCCAATATGGTCAAGTGGCGGGATATCAAAGATGCTAAAAGTCAATCTCTTCCACTCCGTAGCCCTCCCTACAGCCCTCTATGCCAGTGAGACATGGAAAATCAATGTGAAGATGAAAAAGAAATTGGATGCATTCCAACAACACTGCTTGATGAAGATCCTGAAGACCAGCTACAGAGACCACATCACAAACGAGGAGATCTACCGGGAAACTGCAACAATGCCTCTCAGCCAGGACATGGAGGTACGCAGGATGATATTTGCAGGACATGTACTCAGAATGTCACCAGATCGTGCACCTAAGATAGCAATGACATGGCATCCTGACGGAAGAAGGAAAAGAGGCCGACCAAAACCCACATGGAGGTGAACATTCCAGAGGGATTTGGAAGGCCGAGACGCTAACCTTTCGAGGGTGGAAGACGTCGCACATAACTGAACAGAATGGCGAAAGCTTGCTGCCCAATGCACTCAACTGTGCGGGAGGAACCAAGTCTAAGTCTGACGGAATAATTAGGAGAACCACCACAGAAATCCCCCTCTTCCCTTCGGATAACACTGGTTAAACTAATCTGCACCTTTTAACAATATTTTCTTCCATTGCTTGAATGATTCATTATCTAACCATACAAATTCAAATATGCATCAAACTTTGATATTAATTTCTTAGAGTTGTATTTTGGTCTTTTGTATTACGTCACCAAAATTCTGGTTTCTACCAAGCTTCAAGAGTATATCTGATAGTCTGTTGAATTTCTTGGCCACTGGGGAGTAAAGAATAAAGGAATTTATGAACTACTGCATCCAGCATAGTGTTACAAATAGGCTATGATGTTTTCTAATCAACCTGACAGCTGTGAAAAAAAATATATGCAGGATTCAGCAACAATTATATGTGTGACAATTTTCTGTCCCGATTTTGAAGGGATTCCATAGGGAGTGCAAAATAAAAATCACGGTGCTCATGCAAAATATAGAGAACAGGCTGACAGTATTTTGGTGGTCTGTACAATAAAGATTGTAACTCAATTACACAAGCTGACATGATGTCATTTTCAGACTCTATATTATTAACATGGATCTTGTCTTGTTTAGTTTAGTTTAGTTTAGTGATACAGAGTGGAAACGGATCCTTTGGCTACCAAATCTGTGCCTATCAGAGATCACCCACACACTGGTTATATCCTACACACTAACAGCTCCGTACGAAGCTTTTCAAAAAGGAGGGTGGCACGACAGGATTACAAAAATAATGTGTGCACAGCGTACATCACAAGCGTGAAGTCCCTCACGGCCGGGGTCCAGGGGTTGCTAAGGGCCCTGGAAGCTCTGGGGTTTTAGATGCTCGCTGGTGCATTCTGAGCCTTATTTTGGAACATTTTTGTACCAAATTTATGACCAATATTTCAGAAATAATTTTGGTTGAGTCCGAGTAATGAGTGGGTGGAATGGGATGATTGGGGTCATTGTTGTGTACATTTTTTAAGATCAAGAATTGAAGTTGTCCTTGTTTTAATAATCAAGTTTTACTGTTGTAAAATGTTATAAAGGAGCATGCAAAAACTGCAAATAAAATACTGTAAGTTTTTGCAGTAAAGAAAACCTTTTTTTAGAAAATGTTTTGTGTGTTGATTTGATTGCCTGTTACTGTTAGACTGTGTTAGTGTGTACAGTGCACCTTTAATGGTCCCCCTGACCTAACAACTTCATATCACATCAATTTCAACATGGAATAGTGATGTGAATACATTTAGCTTGACTTCAATGTCCTTCATGAAAATTGAAGTCAAACTAAATGGTGCATTTACATTATCGCTTTACTATGATCGCTTTCAAAGTAACCTATTTTACTGTCATACTATTATAAAAAATTCTAGTTCCACGTTGACTCATAAACAAGATTACAAATCACATTTTGAATTCTCAAACACAATGTGATTGTGAATAATTGCAGAGCTGCCATGTTTCACCGAGCATTTACGTATTTTGATGGCTGAAAATCAGTATTTTGTTGGGGAAATCTGTATTTCTCACATAAATGCAATAGAATGTACTACGCAGAAACGGGATTTTTGAAAATCAGGATTTTGCATGCAACCTCATGTATTCTCAAATACCAGTATGGAATACTGAAAATCAGTACTATTGAATTGTGAAACCATTTCTGAAATGTGAAATGAAAATGTTCAAGCTCCATCAAAACTTTGAAATAAAAACGACTTTTGCTGATGATGTCACAATGGATCTGTGACGCCGCTCCCTGCTGCTCGCTCCACGCTGCCCCCCCCCCCCCCCCTGCTGCACCCAGCTCCCCTCACTCCCCCCCCCCCTCCTCCTCTCCCCATCTCTTCTTCCCCCCCTCCCCTCTCCACCCTTCCTCTCGCCCCCTCCTCCTTCTCTCCCCATCTCTTCTTCCCCTCCCCTCTCCCCCCCTCCTCTCTTCCCCCCCCCCTCCTCCTCTCTCCCCCCAGTTTCCTCCCACACTCCAAAGACATAGGTTAATTGGCTTGGTATAATTGTAAATTGTCCCTAGTGTGTGGGATAGAGGTAGTGTGCAGGGGTCGCTGGTCGGCGTGGACTTGGTGGGCCGAAGGGTCTGATTCCACATTGTATCTCTAAACTAAACTAAATAAGCTCTGTAGGAAAGAACGAAGGAATGGGTGACGTTTCAGGTCGAGACCCTTCTTCAGCTTATACCCGACAGCCATCAACCTCTTGAACACTACAAACACTAACTAAACTAAGAACTACGAACTGTCTTGGTTGCACGAAGGACTTTGGGGCTTTTTAGACTTTAGAGATACAGCGTGGAAACAGACCCTTCGGCCCACCGAGTCCGCGCCGACCAGTGATCACCCCGTGCACTAGCACTATCCTATACACTGGGGACAAATTTACAACTTACTGAAGACAATTAACCCACAAGTCTTTGGAGTGTGAGAGGAAACCGGAACACCCAGAGAAAATCCAAGCGGTCCTAGGGACAACGTACAAGACAGCACCTGTAATCAGGATCAAACCCAGGTCTACCGCTGCGCCACTGTGCCGCTCCAAATAATGTTTTAACTTATTACTGTTTTTTTTGTTTATTGTGTTATCTATGAATAGATCTATCTATGAATAGATAATGGTTACACAAATTAATATTGTGTTATCTATGAATACTGTGCTTGCAGGCTTGTTATGCTGCGGCAAGTAATGATTTCATTGTAGCGTTTTTTGGAGCATATATAATTAAACACTCTTCTTGCCTCTCGCAGCAGGTTACAGTATGTCTAAACCCAAGACGTGGGCCCGCGGCGGGGGGTGGGGGAGAGACGAGGGCCCGCGGTGGGCGATAGGCGAGGGCCCGCGGCGGAAGAGGGGGGAAGAGGCTCCTTGGGCCTGGCGGCTCAGACCCTCGGGCCTGGCGGCTCAGACCCTCGTGCCTGGCGGGCTGGCGGCTCAGACCCTCGTGCCTGGCGGGCTGTCGGCTCAGTCACTCGGGCCTGGCGGGCTGGAGGCTCAGTCACTCGGGCCTGGTGGGCTGGCAGCTCAGTCACTCGGGCCTGGAAGGCTGGCGGCTCAGTCACTCAGGCCTGGCGGTCTGGCGGCTCAGTCACTCAGGCCTGGCGGGCTGGCAGAGTCACTCGGGCCTGGCGGGCTGTCGGCTCAGTCACTCGGGCCTGGCGGGCTCAGTCACTCAGGCCTGGCGGGCTGCCAGCGCAGTCACTCGGGCCTGGTGGGTCGGCAGCTCAGAAACTGCCAGAAATTCTGCACAAAACAGGTGGGAGACTCTGTGAGAGGGAAGGGGGAGGGGGTGGAGAATCAATTTTAGACATTTTTCATCTTTTTCTGCAGATCACAGCAATGAAGGAGGAAAGACTATCCTGGCCTGGATCTCACAGGGAGCCAATAAAAGGAGGGAGAAAAATACTGGGGTGAGGTTTAATACTTGCAGGGGGAATACTTACTGATGGGCTGATTAGCTCCTCCTGAGTTAATACGGGCATTTTGGGCAAAAGGGACTGGTTTCTCGGCTAATAGGGGCCTGTGGGCCAAAATTTGTGGTTTCAGGCAGGCCAAACAACTCATTGCATTTTCAGTTCATTTCCATTTCCATTGCAGTTTCCAGCACGGGGCAGGCCAAACAACTCATTGCATTTTCATTTAATTTCCATTTCCATTGCAGTTTCAAGAACAGGGCAGGCCAACCAACTCATTGCATTTTCATTTAATTTCCATTTCCATTGCAGTTTCAAGCACAGGGCAAGCCAAACAACTCATTGCATTTTCATTAAGGGGTAACAAATCATTTATTGCAAGTACATTGCAGGCTCACAGTTCAGTTGACTCACAGCTTAGAATCACAGTTGTGGACTCTCCCTCACGATCTTCCAGAGTGACTGACTGACGTCTGGCATCCGGGGCTTTATACTCCTGGCCCCCTGGAAGGGGTGTTACCTTCATCATGACGATTGACAGGGGAGAGGACCAATCAGCTGATCTCACAATTATTTTAACATTCATAATTTTTTTAATTTTTCAGCGATCGGAAAAATCCTTGGGGCTGCTGCAGCGGAGGAGGACTATGAGTAAGATGGCAAAAAATCATAGCGATATACGGTAGCGTTTTTGTAAAATCAATTAACAACATAGACAGGAAGTGGTCAAGATGAGACTTTTAGTATAATAATAATAATAATAAGATAGATACTGAGCGCTTTTTTTGTGCTCTCTGCTAGAACCATGACTATCATCTAATTCAGCTAGAGCCCACCTCAGCATTACAATTTCATCTTGACCTAAGGGTGGTCTGCTGCCCCATAACATTGTGTCTCACGTTCTCACACTAGTTTACAACCCAACGGTATGAACTTTAAATTCCCCAATTTTATGTAAACTCTAACTCCCCCCCCCCATCCCTCTCTATTCATTCCTCTCGGTTCACAATTTGAAACTCTTCAATCCATCAGTCTCACACCTTCTGCTTTAATCTCTGGCCTTTGTTCCAAACATCCATCACCCCCAATTCCCCCCTCCCCGCCTATGTTCATGTATTACCCACCATCCTTAGACTTGCCTCACCTCTCTCCCAACTTTCTCTCCCCCCCCCCCCCCCAACAATCAGTAGAAAGGTGGGGCACAACTCAAAACGTTACCTATCCATGTTCTCCAGAGATGCTGCTCAACACGCTGAGTTACTCCAGCAGTGTCCTCACACTAGTTAACTTCCTCAACAAATATCATCTGCCACTGGTTCCTTGAGATTTATGTAGGTTAATCACTGAAAAAGGTGCAGTTCCTTTAAAAAACAAATAAGGGATTTGGTCAGTGCTATTATCTCTTCCATTGTTTCAATGTTCACGGGGAAATATAGATAAGCATTCCAACTAAACAATAACATCATAAACAATGCAGCACTCACTTATTATTGTAATCAAGTGATGAATTATATGTTCAAATTCCCCGAGTGTGGTTTGGCATTCTGACAGATTTAATACTGTGTATATCTTTTATGCAAAGCACAAGGAGACATCCTTCTAAGCTCACAGGAGCAGTGACAAAATAGAAGTTGAAATTAGATTTAATCGTCAAAATAATTACAGAGAATGGGAGGAGTGGTGAAGTGAAAGAAAAGGAAGACAAGTTTTTCTTAAATAAAAGGCACAACTGGTTTGAGCCAGTTGAACTGCTTGTTGAAACTTTTAGTGCAAACATTCCTTTCCATACAGCTTAGAAAACAAATCATTATTACAGAAAATTACTTTTAAAAGCTAACAAACCTATCTCTTTGGTACGCAAAACACAATTCACAATCTTTGACAGAAGCAAACAAAACGGATAAGATCTGAAATGTTTCTCTCAGACAATCATTTTTTTCATCACAAAGTCTAATAAAAACCTTACATTATATTTTTAGGCTGTTCTCCTTTCACATTAAGACATTTAGTTCATTTCACCAACTTATTGACCAACATGTCCTGCAAGCATTCAGTTATTTCCCCCGTTGTGATCCACTAGCTAACAATTAATACATACTGTACTTGTAGCAGAGAATATTGAGCTCTGACCAGAAGTCATCAAATTGAAACACCAACGATTTCTCTTTCCCAAAATGTTGCCCAATCTGTTGAATATTTCTACCAGTTCATGTTCCTATTTCCAATTTCCAGCAACTGCAGTTTTTGCTTCTCAGTTTTAAGAGACACCACTCTCTGGACTGAACTGACATAATTAAAGATTTTCATGACCAGAAATTTCGGAGCACAATTAGTCAGATGACTGACCTCTTTGCTCGTATCAGGCCAGCTGCACCAAACTCCAGAAATAAACCCTATAATGCACTTCTTCGAGGTGCCCCTTCCATGACAATAAGGAAATCCATATTGATCTCAAAAGTTACAGCTTATAATTCATAATTCCATAGTGGCTAATAAAGTTTCAGAGCTGGAAGCAAGACATATTGGATATGCAGTTGTGACATTAGTTTGTTTTTATTTTGCCCAATTTTGATGCCAATTGCCCTCCACAAATTAAGGAGTTCAAAAATCAAAGAAGGTTGAGTTGTATCCTTATCTTTATTTGCTCAGTGGCAGAGTTGCTGCCTTGCAGCACCAGAGACCTGGGTTCGATCCCGAATATGGGTGCTGGCTGTATGGAATTTATACATTCTCCCCGTGTTTGAGGAGGTTTCCTCCCATACTCCAAAGACATACAGGTTTCTAGATTCATTGGCTTTGGTAAAAAATGTGAATTGTCCCTAGTGTGTAGGAATGTGAGTGTATGAGGATCGCTGGTCAATGCGGACTCGGTGGGGCGAAGGGTATGTTTCTGTGCTGTATCTTTAAACTAAAAGCTTTGAATATGACCAGAGCACATTATATTTATTGCATGTATCAAACATCCTTACATTGTTTGTTATCTATTGAACCTCCTCTGTGATCAGTTCTAAGAACTGGAATATGATAATTCCACGGGGGTCTTCGAGGTGCCCCTTCCATGACATTAACTCTACTTGCCTGCTGACCCTTAAAG
This sequence comes from Amblyraja radiata, assembly GCF_010909765.2. Taxonomy (NCBI): domain Eukaryota; kingdom Metazoa; phylum Chordata; class Chondrichthyes; order Rajiformes; family Rajidae; genus Amblyraja; species Amblyraja radiata. The sequence continues at coordinate 79,423,429 of NC_045959.1, forward strand.
CCCTGTCCCCCGGTACGTGTTCATTCCAAGAGCTCTCCCGAGTTTGCCCTGATTCGAACTCGGAGATTTATGGTAATGGCCACTCGTCGGTACTTGGGGCACTCGTGGACATTTTTCAACATGTTGAAAAATCTTCACGAGTCTTCCCGTGCTTACCTACCGTTAGCGAGTCTTCCCGAGTACCTGCCGTTAGCGTTACGAGCCGCTAAGAGACGTCCCCGAGCTCCGACGTACCCGCTACGTTCATTCTCCGTGCTTACCACGAGTTTGTTTTTTTTAAACTCGGGAGAGCTCTTGGAATGAACTCGTACCATGGGACAGGGCTTTTATAGCTCCAATTCACCCAGGAGTAAAATGTATCAATATTTTCTTGTTGATATAGTCAACTGTCAAACATCCATCTGCTCCTTGGCTAAAGAATTGCAAAAGTTCCCATTTCTGAGCAAGGTAGTTTCTTCTTGGAAGTGGTCAACCCCTTGCCTTTAACTCTAACCCAAAATACCCAACTCAATAGACAAAAGGTGCAGGAGTAGGCCATTCGGCCCTTCGAGCCAGCACCGCCATTCAATGTGATCATGGCTGATCATCCACAATCAGTACCCTGTTCCTGCCTTCTCCCCATATCCCCTGACTCCGCTATCTTTAAAAGCCCTATCTAGCTCTGTCTTGAAAGTATCAAGAGAACTGGCCTCCACCACCCTCTGAGACAGTGAATTCCACAGACTCACAACTGTGTGGAAAAAGTGCTTCCTCATCTTCGTTCTAAATGACTTACCCCTTATTCTTAAACTGTGGTCCCTGGTTCTGGGCTCCCCCAACATCGGGAATACGTTTCCTGCCTCCAGCATGTTCAAGCCCTTAATAAACTTGTATGTTTCAATAAGTTCACCTCTCATCCTTCTAAATTCCAGAGTATACAAGCCCAGCCACTCCATTCTCTCTGCATGTGACAGTCCTGCCATTCCGGGAATTAACCTTGTGAACCTATGCTGCACTCCCTCAATAGCAAGAATGTCCTTCCTCAAATTTGGAGACCAAAACTGCACACAATACTCCAGGTGTGGTCTCACTAGGGCCATGGACAACTGCAGAGGGACCTCTTTGCTCCTGTACTCAACTCCTCTTGTTATGAAGGCCAACATGCCATTCGCTTTCTTCACTTCCTGCTGTACCTGCATGCTTTCATTGACTGATGAACAAGGACCCCAGATCCCGTTGTACTTCCCTTTTCCCAACTTGACACCATTTAGATAATAAACTTCCTCCTGTTTTTGCTACCAGTGGATAATCTCACATTTATCCACATTAAACTGCATCTGCCCTGCATCTACCCACTCACCCAATTGTCAGTCAACCTGCATTCGCAAAGCATCCTCCTCACAGTTCACACTGCCACCCAGCTTTGCGTGATCTGCAAATTTGCTAATGTTGCTTGTAATCCCTTCATCTAAATCATTAATATATTGTAAATAGCTGTGGTCCCAGCACCGAGCCTTGCGGTACCCCACTAGTCACTGCCTGCCATTCTGATAGGGACCCTTTAATCCCTATTCTTTATTTCCTGTCTGCCAACCAATACTCTAACCATGTCAGCACTCTACCCCCAATATCATGTGCCTTAATTTTGCCCACTAATCTCCTATGTGGGACCTTGTCAGGTACACTACATCCACTGGCTCTCCCTTGTCCATTTCCTAATTACATCCTCAAAAAATTCCAGAAGATTAGTCTAGCACGATTCCCCCTCCGTAAATCCATGCTGACTCGGACTGATCCAGTTACTGCTATCCAAATGTGCGGCTATTTCATCTTTTATGATTGACTCCAGCATCTTCACACCACGAATGTCGGGCCAACTGGTCTATAATTCCCTTTTTTCTCTCTCCCACCTTTCTTAAAAAGTGGGATAACATTAGCTACCCTCCAATTCACAGGAATTGATCCTGAATCTATAGAACATTGGAAAATGATCACCAATGCATCCACAATTTCTAAAGCCACTTCCTTAAGTACCCTGGGATGCAGACCATCAGGCCCTAGTCAGTGGAAGCAACCTCTGGGGTTCAACCTGTTTAAGCCACCTGGAAGATTATGTTTCAAAGAATTCCCTTCTCTATCTTCTAAACTTCAGATACAAAGTATCTCCTAGCAGGGCAATTTTTATCTAGGAATCAATTAAATACATTTAGACCAACGATTCTCTCAGAGATCATCATAATCATACTTTATTAGCCAAATATGTTTTACAATATACGAGGAATTTGATTTGCCATACAGTCATACCATTAAAAAGCAACCAAACACACAAAATATATTTTAACATAAACATCCACCAATGTGACTCCTCCACATTCCTCACTATGATGGAAGGTGAAAAAAAGTTCAATCTCTTTCTTCGTTCTCCCATGGTCGGGGGCCTTCCATTGACGGGACCATCTTGACTCACGTAGCCAGCAGCGTTTGGGCCCTCCAGATTCAGGGTGAACAAACTCCTATATTGGGGGGGGGGGGAATCTTAGCTCCCCCGTGCTGGATGATCGGACCCGGATTGGGGCTGGTCGAACCTTCTGCATCGTTGGAGCTTCCCGACTCGGTATCTACCTGCGACTGTGAGCTCCGCGATGTTGAAATCTACAGTTGGAACATCGATCCCAGGCAAGGGATTGGCTCCGATGGTAAGTTATTCCTGAGCAAGGCCTCCAGCTCCATGATGTTAGGCCGCAGAGCAACCGGAGAAACAATCGCATCTCCGGCAAGGTAAGAGACTGAAAAAAAGTTTCCACCGACCCCATCCCCCACATAAACCAAACCAGAAAACATTAACACAAACTTTTAAAACACACAAAAAATAACAAATAGAAGATGAAAAGACACACAGACTGTTGGCGAGGACGCCATCATGCGGTGCCCCCTGGTGGTAATGAGTGCCCAACAGCCATTAAGGCATGTTCAACTGCAGCAGGTTTTCCTTAAACTTGTACTCTTAACTGCAAAGAAGTTCCAAAGTAATCTTTTGCCTTTCTAATTGCTTTTTGTACCTGTATGCTAACTTTGTTTCATGAATCAGCACATGCCAATACTCCACTTCCTGCTCCTCCCCCATCAGAAGGAAACTGCTAAATATACAAAAAACATTTTGTATTTTCCTATTATGTAAATTATATTCTATTTAACAAAATGAATAGCCTTACACTGCCCGCATTAAATACCTTTAAGAGCAGCCATCCACTTGTATAGGACATCTTCTCCCTGTTCCCAAAAAACATTTGCAATGCTTCTCTTGAATACAATGTGTCAATTGAAATCCATGAGATTTCCTGATTCTAATTGGTATTCGATGGTCTCCACAAGAATAAACATGCGTAATCACTAGAGCCAGGATGTTTAGGCGCTAAAAATTCTGAAATAGGCAGGCAAAAAGGCATAATAAAATTACAAAAAAGGCACAAAAAAGGCCTTTATAGACAAAAAAGACATAAAAAGGCATTTATTTCCACCACCAAAATATGGTTAAAAATAATAAAATAAAGGCATACTACATTAAATTACCAAAGTTGCCTGGTTGCACATAACTACTAGCATTTTATCAAATTATCTGGTGTTAAATTATGCCGTCTGTCAGACAGAATATGCTTCAGTTGTGAAAAACTTATTTCTACCCCAGCTAAGGTCACTGGTGCATACCTGAAACAAGGTACAAACTCTACATTCATGTTGATATCTTGTGAATTACAACTACCTTTGAGAACTTTAGCTGTTTAGTATTTCTTCAAGATCTTTGTTAGTTAAAATCACTCTCTCACATTTTCCTTGTATGTCTTTACCTACATCGGCAGGAACTTTAAGTACAAAGTACAGCAAGTGAAGAAGTAAACAACTGAGCAATAGTTGTGCTCTTTGACTTCTCCAATACTTCCGATGTCAAGAAATACTCCTTTGACGGTCGACCTGCCTCCAGTGTACCGATAACCACATTGGCAACATATCTCCCCACACCATCGGTTGTCTCGTCTATTGAGATCCATATTTTGTTGCGTGCAACTTCATCTTTTTTTTTTCACATAAGTTTGTATTGATTTTTCCCAGAAATATGTACAAAACAGTGCAACACCATCACCGTAAATAAAACAAAATAAGAAAAACAACAATCTAAATAAATAAATAAATAAATAAATAGATAGGAGGAAAAAAATGTAAATAAATTAAAAAAATTGGAATAAGATCATGTGGTTCACTTACCCAATTTAAAAAAAGTTACATTGAGTAGTTATCTGGAGGTATTTCAATATTCGCACAAACATACCATCTAGTTCTATATAACACAGTCAAGTCAAAGTCAAGTCAAAGTATCCTTTATTGTCATTCAGACCTTTCGGTCTGAATGAAATTTCGTGCCTTGCAGTCATACATATAATAAAAATAACAAAAACACACAATAAACACAAATTCAACATCCACCACAGGGAGTTCACCAGGCACCTCCTCACTGTGATGGAAGGCAAAAGTCTTAAATTCTTTGTCTCTTCCCTCCTTGTTCTCCCTCCGCGCTGAGGCGATCCAGGCTTCCGATGTTGTGACCCCGCCGGGTGATGGTAAGTGAGTCAATCCCGCGGCTGAATCAGAGCTCCGCGAACGGGCCAGTTCAAACTCCGCGGCCTGGGGTGATCGAAGCTGCCGAAGCTGCCGCCCTCCAGTCCAGTGGACAAAGCTGTTGTTGCGGGAGCTCTGGTAAAACAGGTCACCAACCTGTGACCTGCGAGCTCCCGACGATGTCGTCCACTGGGCCCACGGCCAAGCCTCCGAAGTCGGGTCGCAGCCGCCGGAACGCCGCCACAGCCCCGAAGTCGGGCCGCCGCAGGAACGCCGCCACAGCCCCGAAGTCGGGTCCGCCGCCGGAACCCCGCCAAAGCCCCGAAGTCGGGTCCGCCGCCGGTACGCCGCCACAGCTCCGAAGTCGGGTCGCCGCCGCAACTCCGAAGTCGGGCCGCCACCGGAACGCCGCCACACCCCCGAAGTCGGGCCGCCACTGCCGGAACGCCGCCACAGCCCCGAAGTCGGGTCCACCGCTGGAACGCCGCCACAGCCACGCCGCCAGCTCCGCCATTAGGCCTCAGCGCAGACGGAGACGGGGGATACAACAAGAAAGAGTCGCTTCCCCCCGAAGGAAGAGACAAAAACATGTTTATCCCACCCCCCCCCCACACATACACAACCTAATAAACTAAAATTAACTAAAACAGGACAAAATAAAACAAAAAAAAGAAAAAAACAGACGGACTGCAGGCGAGCCGCGGCTGCTCATAGCTGAGTCTCACGTTGCGAGTTGTCACAAGAGGTACCCCGAGTTAAGACTCGTGGTAATAACGTACGGAACTCGTGGACACAACTTAGAGACTCGTGGCGCTAACGGCAGGTACTCGTGAAACTTGTCAACTCTTGCAAAAAATCAAACATGTTTAAAATTTTCCACGAGTCAATTTTACTCTTGTGGTTAAGAATTGAAACATTTTAACTCGTTGTAAGAACGTAGTGGCCCGTGCGTTTACCTTAGTGTATCGTGAGTCTACCGTGGGAACTCTAACTCAGCGGGCAGGCAGCAGCAGATTGTCGCTCCCTTCAGTTTCCCAGCGACAATCATCTGCCATAACGCGAGAGAGATCATGCACTGTTGTAGGTCTCCTTTGCACGTCGGTGTTTCTGTCTTTCTTCACTCATTGTTGGCCCTATCAGTCACCACCCCCACCTACACCCCTCTGCTTCCTGGCCTTGTGTGTGACCCCTTCCCTCCCCTCTCCAGCACCCCGCCCATTGCACTGGCGCGGGGGCTTTGCACTGTCTTCACGTCGCCCCGGGGCAGTCGCTCCCTTCAGTTTCCCAGGGGGTCGGGACGGGACTGGAGTTGGGAGGGAAAGGTGGGGGGGGGGGGGGAGTTCCAACTCCAGAGGAACTCGCTCTCCGATGGGCCACTACGACGACAAGTGGCAGTTCGCCCACAGCCCGAGCTGCGCTCCCTCATCCGCCACCCCAAGAACAAGACGTACCTTGCACACCATCAGCTTCTGCCCCTACGGGGAGCGGGTTCCTCTGGAGTTGGAGCGGGGCTGGGCTGGAGTTGCTGTTGGCTGTGGGTCTCTGGGTTCTCCATGCTTGAAGTGGGCCTGGGGGGTCGGTGTCCCGTTGGTCCTGACGTCTCCGGCCACTCCCCTGGACAGGAGCCGAGACTGGGAACGGTACCGCCCTCGCCCCCTCCCTCTGCAACTGCAAACAACCCCACTCTCCTGCTCACCTAACCCACCCATCCTCCCCCCCCCCCCCCCCCCCCCCCCCCCCCACCTTTCCCTCCCAATTTCAGTCCCGTCCCGACCCCCTGGGAAACTGAAGGGAGCGACTGCCCCGGGGCGACTGGCACTGACCTGCTGGCATCGCCGACGTGAAGACAGTGCAAAGCCCCCGCGCCAGTGCAATGGGCGGGGAGAGGGGAGGGAAGGGGTCACACACATGGCCCGGAAGCAGAGGGGTGTAGGTGGGGGTAGTGATAGATAGGGCCAACAATGAGTGGAGAAAGACAGAAACACCGACGTGCAAAGGAGACCTACAACAGTGCATTATCTCTCTCGTGTTATGGCAGGTGATTGTCGCCTGCTCGCTGTTCCTGACGCTAAAGCCTTGGGATCATTGCCCTTCGTGTTAGCGTGGAGGGGGAGGGGGGTATTGTGCTGTTTGATCACCCCCTGCTATCTCAGGGACAGGGAGACACAGCGGCTTTTGTGACTGGTGGGCAATCACTTCCAAAGTGTCTGCCCACAGTCAGTACACCTCTCCTACACTTGTCTCCCGCACTAAGATCATCCTGCAGAGAATGATCCCAGCCTAACCCAAGAGCCATGTCACCCCAGACAGATTAATGACGCCCCCACCCCCCAAAACCTCTCTCCACCTCAACTCACGACTGGGCACCAAAGCAGCTCAGGAGGCGAACCCTGAGCTCCGTCTCAGAACAATCTGATTTGCACATCCGTCCACATTCAAAGATTTAATCTCCCGTCTCCCCGCAGTGTGTAGACATGGCAGTAAATTCAATTAAAACATATCAAACCTGTGTGTTTCAAACAAATCATAAGTATAACTGCTCTGGCACTGGATGGTGCGCCTTTTCCCTTTGTAGGTCACATCAATAGATGTGGCCGCGCTGAATTCTATCTTTAAAACAAAGCCACAGGATGGAGAGGTCTTCTTTAACACTGTTGCTTATTAAAACATAACACTGTTGCTTATTAAAACAAACCTTCAATCAGGATTGGCTCAAGAGTAACTCGGGAGACGAACTTGGAACATCGCAGAAATGACAAGTAAACGGCAAACTTGTCCTACCCGTGGGAACTCGGTTAAACTCTTGATCATACACTTGCAATCTCGTACACAACCACGAGTCTTTCACTCGGGGTACCTCTTGTGTCAACTCGCAATGTGAGACTCAGCTGTCAGGCAGCGCCTTAGGATGTTCTTATAGTCTTCCCATATCTAGCTCGGCATTTATCTAGTTGGTGTCATGGCTCAAATAAACGGTCCATTTTTCCCAGACCTTCTCAAATGAATTCTCCTCGAGTCTCAAGAAATATGTCAGTTTCTCCATAGGACAGATGTCTCGCACAATTCCTAGCCACTGTTCCTGTTTTGGGATTTTTTCATTAAGCCACAGCCTGGTAATGGCCTTCTTACTTGCTGCAAGCAAAACATCAGTCAAATAGGTATCTTCTATCTTTACAATACCTTTAACGTGCCCCAGATACATCACAGGGCAGGTATTTGGGATTTTATAACCCAAGATATTTTTAATAGCTGCGTTAACATTTTCCCAGTATGACATTATCTTTACACAGTTCCAGGAAATATGCGAGTGGTCTGCCTCCGTACTCCCTCCCGCACAGCCTCCAACAGTGTTGTTTGACAGCAAGTTGTCTGCATTTTATTTTGGGTGTAATAAAAAAGCGAGTTAGATTCTTAGAGGCAAAATTCTTTCCATACCAGTGAGCTTGTGGATATACATTGTATTTCACACATTTGATACCATTCTTCTTCTGTTATTTGAATTTTTAATTCTGCTTCCCATTTTGTTTTTATGTAGAGCGTTGATTCTCCCCCACTTCCCACCAGAGCTTGGTAGAAAGCAGAGATGATCCGAGATCCCTTCTGTTTGTATGCATCCACAATCACCTTGATCACGTTATTTGAAGTTTCATCTAGTTCTGGCCTTATCTCTTTTGTAAAGTAGTCTCTTAATTGCAAGTACCTAAAAAAATCTTTGTTTTCGAGACCATACTTTGACTTTAAATCTTGGAAACTGATAAACTCGCCATTTTCTGAAACTGTATACATTGCCGTTATGCCTTTTTGTGCCCATTCTTTGAATCTTGAATCATACACCCCTGGCTTAAACTTTGAGTCATATGCGAACCACTTCAATGCGTGAACCCCTCTTTTTAAATTGTATTTTTCCACTATAACATTCCATATTTCTAACGTAAATGCTACTATTGATCCATAGCATCTCAAAGCCCCTCTCAGATATTTGTCTCACACCAAAATCTGGGTCTGGTAACCCTGTATCTCCCTTTCCATTTCTTTCCATCGAGACTCATAATCAGGTCTACACCACAAGCTAGAGGTCTGAGTTGAGCTGCATAAAAGTATTTCCTCAGATTTGGTAAAGCTATTCCCCCCTTGCTGTTCAGCAGTTGAAGTGTTGTTAGTTTTATTCTTGTTTTGCTATTCCAAATGAATCTAGAGATCAACTTATCCAAGGCTATGAATTTGTCTTGGGGAACATTAATTGGGAGAGATTGGAATAAATATAGTAGTTTAGGTAGGATATTCATTTTTACCGTTTGTATTCTGGCACTGAAGTCTAGAGGAAGGGTAGACCACTTTTCAACATCTTTTTTGATGTTTTCTTCAATTTTGTTATAATTAGCTTCAAACATATTGGAAAGTGTTTTGGTTATAGTTACACCAAGATACTGCATCGTTTATACTGCACCATTTCAGATTATATGCATCTCTGATTTGTTGGGATGGAGAATAATTGAATGAAAGAATTTGTGTTTTTGTGCTCTTTGACTTCTCCAATACTCCCGGTCAAGAAATACTCCTTTGATGGTTGACCTGCCTCCAGTGTACCGATGACCACATTGGCAACATATCTCTCCACAGCATCGGTTGTCTCGTCTATTGAGATCCATATTTTGTTGCGTGTAACTTCATCTCTAATTTTCTGCACAACAATGTTGAAGTTTCTGTCAACATAATTTTTCCGTAATTATGACTCGCTCGGTATATGTTCCTCTGTGTATTTATCTAAAAAATCTCTGAGAGATTTGTTTTCCAATTTCCACAGTAGTATTCCAGCATCAATGAATGCTTTGCCTCGATCACTCAAAAACTCAGATTTGCGACTGGGGCCAGCAGTAAATGTTGTGAGGAGACAAGCTTGCTTATTTCCTACCTTCAGTTTCTCTGCCGCCGACTTGTGTTTAGCTGTCTGTACATGCTGGGAGACGAAATATTTCTTCTCATGATTCACTGCTTTCTCTTGATCTTGAAATTTTTTCACACAGAGAGTGGTGAATCTCTGGAACTCTCTGCCACAGAGGGTAGTCGAGGCCAGTTCATTGGCTATATTTGCAAGCTTTGCCAGCTTCTTTCACCTAAGGAAGCTGGCAAAGGTGAAGCCCATTCTCGAGCAGGAGCATTTTGAAACAGTAATCCATGCCTTTATTACATCTAGGCTGGATTACTGTAACGCACTCTACTCTGGAGTCGCACGAGCTTCATTGGCTCGTCTCCAGCTTGTTCAAAATGCTGCCGCTCGCCTTTTGACTGGAACTCGAAAGAGGGAGCACATTACGCCAATTTTGGCCTCCCTACACTGGCTCCCAGTGCACTTTCGAGTTCATTTCAAAATTCTTTTATTTGTTTTTAAATCGTTGAATGGGCTCGCCCCGCCTTACCTCTCTGAGCTGCTCCACCTATATGCTCCTGCCCGGTGCCTCAGGTCAGCTGATCAGCTGCTCCTTGAGGTACCAAGGTCTAAGCGGAAGCTCAGAGGGGATAGAGCCTTTTCTGTTGCTGCTCCGGCACTCTGGAACACCTTGCCGTTGCACATCAGACAGGCCCCCTCACTGTCCATCTTCAAATCCTCCCTAAAAACATATTTTTATTCTTTGGCTTTCGACACTGGCTGAGGCATTGCTCCTGTTTTTAGTGCTTTTAATGTCTTTTAATTTTTAGTGTGTTTTTTATAGTCCTTCGTTTTACGTTTTTTAATGGTTTTTAATTGTTTGTAATAGCTTTTTGTTCATGATTTCTCATGTACAGCACTTTGTGGCAACTGTAGTTGTTTAAAGTGCTTTATAAATAAAGTTATTATTATTATTATTATTATTATTATTATATTTAAGAGGGAGTTAGATGTGGCCCTTGTGGCTAAGGGGATCAGAGGGTATGGAGAGAAGGCAGGTACGGGATACTGAGTTGGATGATCAGCCATGATCATATTGAATGGCGGTGCAGGCTCGAAGGGCCGAATGGCCTACTTCTGCACCTAATTTCTATGTTTCTATGTTTCTATGTTTCTCACATGCTTTGCAAAACAGCACACAGTTGTCTGTAGAGAATTTATCACTCCCGTACACTCTCACCAAATCTTTCGGGTTTTTTTAAACAAGGCGTTGACTAGACTTTAGGCATTTTGACACTTGCAGGGGTAGATCCTACAGGAGTGGGGATACAGACCTCTACAGGCAGGCCAAGTATAAGCTGAGAATAGGAATATGAGCTGCCAAGGAAAGGTACTCTGAGAAGTTGAGGAGCTAGTTCTCAGCATATGACTCTTCTTCAGTGTGGAAGGGCTTGCAAAAAATCACAAGCTACAAGAGGAAAAACCCGCGCTCCTTGGACAATCGTCAGCTGACCAACGACCTGAACGAGTTCTACTGCAGGTTCGACAAACAGAAACTTAACCCTGATATCCCCCACACCCCATCCCCAACCAACACAGCTTGACTCCAGTTTGAAAAGACTACATCCTTCCCCACCTACTCCTCCCCAATCACCACTTCACACCTACTTAAAGCAAGACCCCCAGTTTGCAAAGACTGGACCCTTTCCCACACACCCCTCTCCAATCACACCTTCACACCCACTTACAGCCGGGTTTTGCCCCGGTAATGTAAATTTTCTTGTAAGTTATGTTAAAATGGAAAACAAAGGCTGATTTAGGCACTTCCTGAAATCATCAAAAAAGGCACATGGCATTTATGGCAAAATCCTGGCTCTAGTAATCACTAGCATCAGACTTGGTGATGATGCCCTCGTTAACCATTTGATCCACTAATAATGCATCAAGGCAGACACATGAATGATGGTCAACTGCAAAAAATTGTGATCCAAATTTGCTCATGGAACCTGACCAGCAGGCAAAACATAAATAACAGGACCAAAGAAAATTGTTAGAGGGTAAGAAAGAAAACCAATGATTGGCATTGTGTTCATTGTATTATACTCACTCAGTTATTGCCACTACAGCAGGAAGTTTGTCCGTTTGTCTTTTTTTTTGTCTTGTTAGGGGTATGTTTTAGGTTTATTTTTTGTTGTGTATATGTAGGGGGTGGGGAAAACTTTAAAAATCTCTTCCTTGAATGGGGACGCAACCTTTTCCTTGTTGTGTCTCCGTTTCGCTGGGGCCTAACATCGTGGAGGTGGCGGCCTCCAACTGGAATCGATCTGATGGTTCCGGTTGCAGAGCCTGGCTGACTTTGGAGGCTGTGGTGGCGCTGTGGCTGCGACCCGATTTCGGAGCTTCGGAGGCTTTGGCCACAGGCCCTGTGGACGTTAACATCGGGAGCTCGCAGGTCCCTGGTAGGAGACCGATTTTCGGGAGCGCCCGCAACGGCAACTTCACCCGCCCCGAATCACGGGGTTTGAATCGGCCCGTCGCAGGGCTTTTCATCGCCCACCGCAGCTTAATCGGCCGTGGGACTTACCATTGCCCGCCGGGGGCTTTAACATCAAGAGCCTCGATCACATCGACGCAGCAGTTTCATGGCCTGACCACGGAAGAAGAACAGGGAAGAGATAAGACTTTTACCTTCCATCACAGTGAGAATCACTGTGATGGATGTTTGTGTGAACCTGTGTTAATTGTGTGTTTTGTTTTGTTTTTGCTGTTATGACTGCAAGGAAGGAAATTTTGTTCAAACTTTTGTTTGAATGACAATAAAAGACATTCTATTCTAAGTTGGAATTAATTTGGAATACAACCTTTATTTCCTTTTCTCAGTTATCCTCACTTGGAACAACTCCTACATAGAGCAATATGTGAAGTTGGTGTGTGTGTGTGTGTGTGTGTGTGTGTGTGTGTGTGTGTGTGTGTGTGTGTGTGTGTGTGTGTGTGTGTGTGTGTGTGTGTGTGTGTGTGTGTGTGTGTGTGTGTGTGTATGTGTGCGCGCAGAAGGAGGAACCTAACCGTTGCGATTTTCGGTGATGCAAAGCAGTGTCATCTGAGCATGCATCAAGAGAAAGTGGTAATTTAGTAACTTTTTTGTTTAAAGTAAATTACGTGAGAGCATATTTTAGCCAGATTTCTCAGTGATGGGTTGCAAATTCTCCAAGGGCAAATTTCTGCTACCCAAAATGGCCATAACAGTCGTCACCCATATTTTAATCCATGTAAAAACAAACAGGTTGGCAAGCAAAAAAGCAGAAGACATGGTCTCATGCTAATACTGTATAACTGCAACACTATCATATATATATATATATATATATATATGAAGTTATGTTATAATGCACTCAAATCAAGAACACTTGAAGGCTGAAAAAGGTTTTAGCATCAATCACCACAGATCTGAATTAAATTAACAGTGAACAAATCTATACAGGAAAATTACTAATCAAATTTTATTAGAGTTACTGTGAAACCAGTGGTGACCAGGAATAGACTGGTTGACAACCATGAATGGGTGGTGACGACTGGAGAGACAGTGGACAGCTCGGAAAGACGGCAACCGGGGCGGGGCGGGTTGGTAGCCCAAACCACATCCTCTGAGAGGAGGAGACCCAAATCACGCTACAGAAAATCACATGGAAAAATACCCCCGGGTGTGCCCGAGAGGGGGGGAGGATGAGCACCTCAATTTGACGGATCAAAGGTTAACGACTAATGGCAATGGACAACCGACTATGAGTATCAAATGCAGATGTGGTAAGGTTTGCAAGAACAGCCGAGGCCTGAAGATTCACCAGACCCGGAGGAAGTGTTTGGAGGGACAAGGGAGTGTCACAACGCACAGGTATTTTACCTGGTGAGACGCAGGAGGAACCGGGCCCGGAATCACCCCTTAGAGCCCAAAGCCTCCAAGTGGCGCAACTAGTCCCTCGGAACAGTTCTCCGGAGAAGGTTCGAGTCAAATGGCCTCAGGTCTGCAAGACGGCAGTCTGGCATCAGTTCGACGAGGACGTTGACAAGGTGCTAGAAGCAACTGCGAAGGGAGACGGTGACCGAAGGCTGCGGACGATGACGACAATCATCATCAGCCTAGCAATGGAAAGGTTTGGAGAAGTGGAGAAGAAGCCGGCCAGAACACCTTTCACCATGAACCAACGAGCAACGAAGATCCACAAGATCTGGCAGGAGCTGAAGTCCCTCAAGAAGCAGTATAAAGAGGCCAGGGAAGAGCACGTCCCCCCTTGGCTGAGCTAAGAACCATCCTGAGGAAGAAGTTGATGACCCTCCGTAGAGCTGAGTGGCACCAAAGACGCCGGAAGGAAAGAGCCAGGAAGCGAGCATCCTTCATAGCCAACCCCTTCAGCTTCATCAAACAACTACTCGGGCAGAAGCGCAGTGGGAGTTTGGCTTGCTCTAAGGAGGAGATCGACCGGAACATCCAGATGACCTACAGTGACCTCGTCAGGCAGCAGGAGCTGGGCCAGTGCAACATCCTGATAAAACCACCTCCACCCATCAAGGAGTTTGATAGTAGAGAGCCACTCCTGAAAGAGGTCCAGGACGTTGTGAAGGGAGCAAGAGCTGGCTCAGCCCCTGGCCCGAGCGCAGTCCCCTACAGGGTCTACAAGAACTGCCCCTTGTTACTAAAACGGCTGTGGAAGATCTTGAAAGTCATCTGGAGGAGAGGAAAAGTGGTACAGCAGTGGCGATTCGCTGAAGGAGTCTGGATCCCAAAGGAGGAAGATTCCAAGACGATCGATCAGTTCAGAATCATCTCCTTGCTAAGCGTTGAAGGCAAGATTTTCTTCAGCATAGTGGCGAGGCAGCTGACCAACTTCCTCTCCAGCAATGGTTACATCGACAGCTCAGTGCAAAAGGGAAGCTTATCTGGAGTGCCGGGGTGTCTAGAGCACACGGGAGTGGTGACCCAGCTCATCAGAGAAGCCAGGGAGAACAAGGGTGGCCTGACAGTGCTCTGGCTTGACCTGGCCAACGCCTACGGCTCCATCCCGCACAAGCTGATCCAGACAGTCATGGCCAAGCATCATATGCCGGGCCAAGTGGCAGATCTCATCCTGGACTATTACAACCAGTTCAGCATGAGATTCTCATCAGGGTCAGTAACATCAGAGGGGCACAGACTGGAGGTTGGGATCATCACAGGCTGTACCATCTCTGTGATCCTTTTTGCCTTGGCAATGAACATGATCGTCAAGTCTGCTGAGCCAGAGTGCCGGGGCCCTTGGACCAAGTCAGGAATGCACCAACCACCAATCAGAGCCTTCATGAATGACCTGACTGTCATCACTGAGTCTGTGCCAGGAGGCAGGTGGATCCTGCAGGGGTTGGAGAAACTGATTGGATGGGCAAGGATGAGGTTTAAGCCAGGAAAATCAAGGTCACTGGTGCTGAAGAAGGGCAAAGTCATGGACAGGTTCCGCTTCAGCATCGAAGGAACACCAATCCCAACTGTCTCCGAAAGGCCAGTGAAGAGTCTTGGCAAGGTGTTTAACAGCAGCCTGAAGGATGCAGCATCTGTCCAGGTAACCTGTCAGGAGCTGGAGAGCTGGTTGAGAGCAGTGGACCGGTCAGGGCTTCCCGGTAAGTTCAAGGCATGGATTTACCAGCATGGTATCCTGCCAAGGATACTCTCGCCACTGCTTGTCTACGAAGTCCCAATATCCATCGTAGAGAGATTGGAGAGGAAAGTCAGCAGTTTTCTCAGAAGGTGGCTGGGACTGCCCAGGAGCCTTAGCAGCATCGCCCTTACGGAAATAACACCAAGCTCCAGCTGCCCCTGAAGTCCCTGGAGGAGGAGTTTAAGGTGACTCGGGCCAGGGAGGTGATGCTGTACAGGGACTCCAGCGACCCCAAGGTGGCTCAAGCAGGGGTGGAGGTGAAAACTGGGAGGAAGTGGAGAGCCGGCGAAGCCGTGCTGCAAGCAGAGTCCCGGATACGCCACAGAGTCCTGGTGGGAGCAGTGACTCGGGGAAGAGCAGGCCTGGGAATCTTCCCATCTCCCCAGTTTGACAAGGTCAAGGGGAAGGAGAGGCGCAGGCTGGTCCAGGAGGAAGTGAGGGCAGTGGTGGAGGAGGAGAGGCGTACCAGAGCAGTTGGATTGAGGCAGCAGGGAGCCTGGACAAGGTGGGACCAGGCCACGCACCGAAAAGTCACATGGACTGAGCTCTGCAAGGCTGAACCACAGCGCATCAAGTTCCTGGTCCAGGCAGTGTATGATGTCCTGCCAGGCCCATCGAACCTCTTCATCTGGGGCAAAGCGGAATCTCCAGATTGCCCGCAATGCTCAGGCAAGGGGACGTTGGAACACATCCTGAGCTGTTGCCCAAAGGCTCTTGGGCAGGGCCGGTACACATGGCGTCACGACCAGGTTCTCAAACCCATTGCAGAAGTCATCAGCATGGGAATCAGCAGCTGCAGACGAGAACGCCCCACCACCCAGATGATCACCTTCGTGAAGGCCGGAGTGCAGCTGCCAAGAACCACAGCAGCCAGGAATCCATCAGGAATCCTGGCGACTGCGCAGGACTGGCAGCTTTCCGTAGACCTGGTGAAACAGCTGAAGTTCCCACAGCACATTGCCACGACCACCCTGAGGCCAGATATCCTCCTGGTCTCAGAGGCGACCAAAAACATCGTCTTGTTGGAACTGACAGTGCCGTGGGAGGACTGTCTGGAGGAGGCCAAATATGAAGAACTGGTCATAGACTGCGGCAAGCAGGGCTGGAAGTTAAGGTGTATGCCCATCGAGGTTGGCTGCAGAGGTTTTGCAGGGCAATCGCTCTACAAAGCCTTGAGTGCACTGGGCATCAACGGAGTGGCAAGGAGAAGGGCCATCAAGAACACCACAGAGGCAGCGGAGAAGGCCTCGAGATGGCTCTGGATCAGGAGAGGAGGTCCATGGGGAGGAGCGAATGCCACCTGAACACAAGTCGTGGTCTGATCAACCACGGCTGGGTCGCCTGGGTGAGGGTGTCTGATGTTGAAAGACCCAAAACACCCAATGACCCCAGGTTACATCACTGATGTGTTCAGGAGCATCTATCGATGTATTTGTATCAACTGTCATTAACAACTGTAAACAAATAATAATTTGCTTAAAGATAAACTGTAATTACAGTTACCAATCACGTTTGTCTTCATGATATTACTCGGCTCCTCATTGTCTACTCCTTCCCTAACAGAAAATGTGTAATTTTCCATGATATATGTTCATTCATTATAATATGAACTCAAGGGTTAACACCCTTGGTCATTTTAAACAGGAAATAAAGTCAATTTACTAATATTTTGCCTACAAGTAATCTTTGCAACAAACATGGGTGTGACAGTCATTGTGAGATCTAATTTTTCAAATACCTTTTCATCAAAAGGATGTTGGTCTTTATTGCAGTAAGCAAATATCAAAACTTCTCAATTAATTAAGAAGATTAGTAACATATTTATTTGATAACATCATTGAGCTTGGCTGACTTATACCACTTGTTAATTACACGCCTAGAATATTAATACACCAAAATCCTGCTGAGCAAACACACTGACAAATAGATTAATAACTTAATATAGCTGATCATGAAAATAAATCAATTAACAAGTACAATTAACAAGTACAAAGTTTTACAAGTACACTAGACTAAGTGGGACCCGTTGGGTCCCATGTTCACACGGGAGGGCTGGTCCCCCGACGCAATATTCCACCTCTCAACCAATTCCAATATTGGTGGCCAGTGGGTGGGGGCTTTCTGGAGCGCTGGTATGGGTGTTGTTGGCGACAGAGAATACCGGTCTCCAGAGGGCTAGTATGGACATTGTGGGCCAAATGGATTCTTGGGGTGGCAGCTCAGTCCCCAAGCCTGATGTGCTGGCAGCTCACTCACGGCTGGTGGGCTGGCAGTTGACTCACGGCTATTCCTTGAAATTCCATTTCAAGCAGAGTGCAAGACCACCAAATTCAAATCCATTTTCCTACCATTTCAAGCAGGGTGCAAGGCCACCAAATTCAAGTGCAGTTTCTTACCTCTTCGGGCAGGGTGCATGGCCACAAAATTCAAGTGCAGTTTCATACCACTTCAAGCAGGGTGCAAGGCCACCAAATTCAGGTTCAGTTTCCTACCACTTCAAGCAGGGTGCAAGGCCACCACATTCAAATACAGTTTCATACCATTTCAAGCAGGGTGAAACCACCATAAACCACCATAAAACCACCATAAAACCACACAAAACACCACACTCACAGTTCAATAGACATTCAGTGTGTTCAGTTGATTCACAGCTCAGACAGAGTCGTGACCTCTCCCTCCCCCATCATGCAGAGACTGAGCCACACCCACACTTTCGGATTTATAATCCCTCCCCCTCCCACCAGAAAAGGTGTGGCCTACATGGCGTGATTGGCAGGAGAGAGATTCTCAACATATTTTAAACACTAATAACACTTTTACTTTTCATTGATGGGAAGAATCCTCCGCACCTGATGAGCGGAGGGGGACTGAGTAAGATGGCCAAAAATCACGGACGTAAGTGGTAGCGTTTTATCTAAAATCAATATAGTGCAAACAGGAAGTTGTCAAGTTAGACAAACAACCATTTGCAGTGCCTTTTCACTTCAACCCCAAACCACCATTTGCAGTGGCTTTTCACTTCAACCCCAAACCCCCAAATAAACATTTGCAGTGCCTTTTCACTTCAACCTAAAACCCCCAAACAACCATTTGCAGTGCCTTTTCACTTCAACCCAAACCCCCCAAACAAACAATTGCAGTGCCTTTTCACTTTACCCAAAACCCCCAAACAACCCTTTGCAGTCTGAAGACGGGTTTCGGCCCGAAAAGTCGCCTATTTCCTTCGCTCCATAGATGCTGCTGCACCCGCTGAGTTTCTCCAGCATTTTTGTGTACCTTCGATCTTCCAGCATCTGCAGTTCCTTCTTGAACCCTTTGCAGTGCATTTTTACTTGAACCCAAAACCCCCAAACAACCCTTTCAGTGCCTTTTTACTTCAACCCAAACCCCCCAAACAACTATTTGCTGTGCCTTTTTACTTCAAACCAACCATATTTTCATTTTCAAACCACATTAACGGCACTCACAGTTGAGTAGACATGTGTTCAGTGTTATTCAGAGCTCAGAGAGACGTGACCCTCTCGCTTCCTCCATCTTGCAGAGACTGAGTGAGGCGCACCACTCCCGGGTTTTATAGTCCCTCCCCCCTCCCACCAGCAGGGGCAACAGAGAGAATGGCAAACATTTTTAAAACATTAATATCTTTCTGATTTTTCATCGATGGGAAACATCCTCTGGTCCAGTCCGGCGGAGGGGGGCTCTGAGCGAGGTGGCCAAAAATGACAGCCGTAAGTGGCGGCGTTCTCTCGGAAATCACATTGCGGCGAGTCAAAAGCGGTCAAGATCTTACTTTTAGTAATATTAGATAGATAATGTGACAAAAAACAGAATGAGGTACACTTAGCCAGAGATGTAAAACAACATACAGTAGGAGGTTCTATAGATATTTAAAAAGTATTAACAAAGCAAGTTGTAAACTTTTAGAAATGAAGTATGTGGAAATTATAATGGAAAATAGGGAGACAGTACATGAATTAAACAGGTATCATACACTAGTCTTCACTGTACATGATAGAAGTAATATCCAAGAAATAGCTATAAAATGAAGAACTGTAATGGAGAGGAACTGGCGGAAATCACCTGGGTATACACTCCTTCCCGGTCACTTAGTTCCTCCTCAGCTGCAATTTTAACTGTCCCCACATTTAGACTCAGCACCATGGGCGCCAGAGCCTTCAGCTGCTCTGCCCCACGTCTCTGGAACACTCTCCCACCTCCCATCCGTCACCTGGACATTATCGATCAATTCAAATCACAACTCAAAACACACCTGTTTAGATTAGCATACCCGACATAACTTCCACCATGTACACCCTGATTTTAATTACTTAAAATGTTTTGTGTATTTTTTGTTTTTTTGTTTTTTGTTTTTAATCAACTTGATTTTAATATTGATAAATGTATTGTGATTTTATGTCCTGTAAGGTGTCCTTGGGTGTCCAGAAAGGCGCCAGCAAATAAAATGCATTATTATTATTATTATTATTGGGTGGCAATACTGAGCAAAGTGTCTGACGGATGAGTCCCCAGATCCTGATGGATTTCCACCTTTGGTCTTAAGAGGCTAATGAGATAGCTTTAATTTTCCATAATTCCCGACGTATACGAAAGGTTGGATTAGATTGAAGTTAGCAGATAGCTAACCTTAATTGAAGAAACCTTCTACTGTCTACTTTAATAATAGTATTCCTTTAAGATATGGGAGGAAGATCTGTTCTGGCATTATGGAAAATATCTCAAGTATTCTTCACCATTTTAGTATATTGGGAAACTAGGCAAAGAAAAAAAGTCTGAAGAAGGGTTTCGGCCCGAAACGTCGCCTATTTCCTTCGCTCCATAGATGCTGCTGCACCCGCTGAGTTTCCCCAGCAATTTTGTGTACCTTCGATATTCCAGCATCTGCAGTTCCCTTTTGAACAAAGAAAAAAAACACGTGGGAACAAGAAAACAATGAATGAGGAGAAACTATTGGAGAGAATAGCATCTATGCCGATTAGTGTTTCTGGGGATAACGCAGATCCCGATACCCCTTGGTTTCAGTGTCTTGAGCTTCAAGAATCATGTCCCATTAAATTAAATTCTAAAGATTATAAAGTACTGCCAGCACTGTGCATAAAATGTTACAAACCCTTTAGCTATTGATTTTGCTTCCTGACACTTTATCACAGCTTTTAATTCAGACCTACTGGAATAAAGAGTGCTGTACATGTCCTCCTCTCATTATGAATGCACAACTTATGTAGAGCCCTACACATGAACAAGTCTTTTGGTGATAGGTGGGATGGATTTTGTTTGGTTTCGTTTAGAGAGAGATACAGCGCGGAAACACGCCCTTCGGCCCACCGAGTCTGCACTGACCAGCGATCCCCGCACATTAACACCATCCAACACACACTAGGGACAATTTACACTTATACCAAGCCAATTAACCTACAAACCTATACGTCTTTGGAGTGTGGGAGGTAACTGAAAATCTGAGAAAACACTCGCAGTCACAGGGAGAATGTTTTAACTACGTACAGACAGCTCCTGTGGTCGGGATCAAACCCGAGTCTCTGGCGCTGCAAGCGCTGTAAGACAGCTACTCTACCGCTGCGCCACCATGCCGGCTTTGCCAGCAGTTCTGATTCCGACATCTTCTGATGCCTGGGATCTCTGTTCACAACTTCATTTTAAACTCACGATCTGTCCGAGCAGCAAACAGTTGGTTGCAGACAGGAACTGAATCCTGCCAAACCTGGGGGGAACCTGTCATGGTGTCAAAATCATTTTGACACGCATTATACTTTTGCTTTTTCTCCCACCCTTCTAATTATGATTCAACTGTGTTGCTGATGACTGTTGTGTTGCTAGTTTGAAAGCACCCGGTGAAAATCCACGTACAGCACTGGTAGTAAGTATAGAACCGGGGTCTCCGGAGCTGTAAGGCACAAACTACCACTGTGTCATCCGAATGCTGGCCATTTTTCATCGATTATCTGAAGCTTTGGATTAAGTGTTCAGGCATGCCCTTTATACAATAATGTCTTCAAGCGTGTATATCATAGAAGGTTGCCGCACGGAAGGAGGACATTTGACTCACCATGCCAGTGTTGGCCATTGTAATTAATTATTCATTTAAAACCACACCTCTTCTCTCTCAATTACCTCTTTCAAATATTTATTCTATTCACATTTATCTGAGCATTTGCTTCCATCACCACTACAGACTGTACAATCCAGATCATAGCTTGCTGAATGAAAAAAGATTTATCCTCATTTCCCTTTGGTTTCTTCGCCAATTATCTTAAATCTACATCTGGAAAAATTTTACATTTTTCAGAAACAAAATTAAGTCATTTGGACGAGTATGGATTAATAAACAAAAGTAACAGATTTCTAAAGGCAAATAGTGTTTCATGGAGTCAAAGATTTGATAGTTGGAGCAAACTGGATAAACAAGGAACTACAGCTGCTTGTTTAGAAAGGGGAGATGGTGCGGAGAAATGTGTGCACGACCAGATGGGGCACAAGCAAGGTGGGTAGAGAGGGGGTGCTGTTCCTCCAGTTTGCACGTGGCCTCATTCTGACAGAGGAGTGCCAGGACAGAAAGGCGAGTATGGGAATGGGAAGGGGAGTTAAAATGGTTGGCAACCAGGAGATCCCGTAGGCCTCGGCGGATCAAGCGCAAGTGTTCGGTGAAATTGTCGCCAAGTCTATGCTTGGTTTCGCCAATGTACAGTAAGACACACGACAGGAACACAATGCAGTGGATGAGGTTAGAGGTGCACATGAATCTGCCTAACCTGAAAGGACTGCTGGGGTCCCTGGATGGATGAGAGAGAGGAGATATAGGGACATGTGTTACATCTCCTGCATCCCCTAGAATTTGAGCGGGAAGAGATGAGTGAACCAAGGAAATGCACAGCGAGAGGGCTCTGCAGAAGGTGGAAAGGGGTAGGAATGGGAAGATGTGACTGGTCATGGAATCACGTTGAAGGTGGCAGAAACGTCTGAGAATGTGTTGGATGCGAGGGCTGATGGGGCGAAGAGTGAGGACCGAGGCAATTTTATCCATGTTCTGTCTGGCGGAAGGGGAAGAGAAAGAACTACAGAACTCAGGAGACACGGGTGAGGAATCCTCCTATGACAGCAGGGGGGGAATCTAAAGGGCTTGTCCCACTTGGTGATTTTGCCGGCGTCATATCAGTGTCGCCAAAAGATTTTGAACATTTCAAAATCGAGCGGCGACAAAAAAAGTGTTGCAACACTTGAAAAAACACCGGCGCGTCGCGTATATTTCCGTGACCTTTTAAGGAAGTGGCTCCAGAAATCGTGGATGCATTGGTGATAATTTTCCAATGTTCTATAGATTCAGGATCAGTTCCTGTGGATTGGAGGGTAGCTGATGTTATCCCACTTTTTAAGAAAGGAGGGAGAGAGAATACATGGAATTATAGACCAGTTAGCCTGACATCGGTGGTAGGGAAGATGCTGGAGTCAATTATAAAAGATGAAATAGCGGCACATTTGGATAGCAGCAACAGGATCAGTCAGAGTCAGCATGGATTTACGAAGGGGAAATCATGCTTGGCTAATCTTCTGAAAATTTTTGAGGCTGTAACTAGGAAAATGGACAAGGGAGAGCCAGTGGATGTAGTGTACCTGCACTTTCAGAAAGCATTTGATAAGGTCCCACATTGGAGATTAGTGGGCAAAATGAGGGCACATGGTATTGGGGGTAGAGTGCTGACATGGATAGAAAATTGGTTGGCAGACAGGAAACAAAGACTAGGGATTAACGGGTCCCTTTCAGAATGGCAGGCAGTGACTAGTGGGGTACTACAAGGCTCGGTGCTGGGACCGCAGCTATTTACAACATACATAAATGATTTAGATGAAAATTCAAAATAACATTAGCAAATTTGCAGATGACACAAAGCTGGGTGGCAGAGTGAACTGAGGGGGAGGATGCTATGAGAATGCAGGGTGACTTGGACAGGTTGGGCGAGTGGGCAGATGCATGGCAGATGCAGTTTAATTTGGATAAATGTGACGTTATCCATTTTGGTATCAAAAACAGGAAGGCAGATTACTATCTAAATGGTGTCAAGTTGGGAAAAGGGGAAGTACAACAGGATCTGGGGGGTCCTTGTTCATCAGTCAATGTAAGTAAGCATGCTGTACAGCAGGCAGTGAAGAAAGTGAATGACATGTTGGCCTTTATAACAAGAGGAATTGCGTATAGGAACAAACAGGTCCTTCTGCATTTGTATAGGGCTTTAGTGAGACCACACCTGGAGTATTGTGTGCAGTTTTGGTCCCCTAATTTGAGGAAGGTAATTCTTGCTATTGAGGAGGTGCAGCGTAGGGTTACAATGTTAATTCCCAGGATGGCGAGACTGTAATATGCCTAGTGAATGCAGCGGCTGGGCTTGTACACTCTGGAATTTAGAAGGATAAGAGGGGATCTTATTGAAACATAAGATTATTAAGGGTTTGGATGCTCTGGAGGCAGTAAACATGTTCTGATGTTGGGGGAGTCCAGAACCAGGGGCCACAGTTCATGAATAAGGGGCAAGCCATTTAGAAAGGAGACGAGGAAACACTTTTTCCACACAGAGGGTTGTGAGTCTGTGGAATTCTCTGCCTCAGAAAGCAGTGGAGGCCAATTCTCTGGATGCTTTCAAGGGAGAGTTAGAAAGAGCCCTTAAAGATAGCGGAGTCAGGGGATATGGGGAGAAGCCAGGAATTGGGTACTGATTATGGATGATCATCCATGATCATATCGAAGGGCTGAAGGGCCTACACCTGCACCTATTGTCTATTATCTATTGAAAGGAGGTGGTTTAGGGGGGAATGGTAAAAATCATGCAGGAGTAAGGCCTGGGGCCAGAACAGGGCTTTGAGAAGGATAGAGGGGTGGATGAAGGCTCAGGGGAAACACTATGGAGGGTATAATGGGGGTTCAGAGGGGAAGCCCTGAAAACAGAGTTGGAAGCCACATTGAAAAAGATGGCACAAGCAGATGCTGTGGCTCCATCCAGGTCAGAACATGATCATAGAGCAGAGAGAAAGGGGGTCTTCATGAACTTCCAGGGAGAGGAAGAGAACTTCTTCAAAATTGGCGTGCCAAGGAGATTTTGCAGTGGAGCAGTAAAATGGAAAAAAGAAACTACAAATGCTGGTTTACAAAGAGGCAAAATGTTGCAGTAACTCTGGGGAACATAGATGGGTGACGTTTCAAGTAGGGCCCCTTCTTCGGACTGATGTGTTGCGGTGGGGAGTAAGCTGGAAAGGATGAGGGGCGAGACAAAGTCTGGCGAGTTATAGGTGATGGGAGCGGGGGTTTGATGGGCAGATGGTTGGGCAAAGCCGAGAGATGAAAGGCCAAAAAGGTGCAAGAAATTTGATAAAGTTGTGCACGTGAGGTTTCAAATAGGGTTTGATCACATAAAAAAGCAGAGTTGAACCCCATGAAAAATAGCATGGATTCCAAATTGCCTTATGGGACACAGTGAACAGTTGATTTGCAGGTTAGAATGCAGCATACACTGGCGTCCCTCAGGAGTTATACCACCACATTTGTTCTTCTTGATAAATAAATTACTTAGATTGGCTGCACTTGACATTGCTTCAAATATGTTAATAACAGCATTGAATGCGTAGTAAAACAGTAAGGAAGTCAAAGACTGACTTCAGCAATTTGCATGTAAACATGAACAATAAACAAACATTGGAGGTGAAATTCACATTTTTTTAGGAAGAAAGAGGAAGGACAAGGATATAGTGCAAAATTCTACAATGGAGTAACGATTTAGTAGAATGTTTCAGGCATTGAGGCACTTTGGTGATGTAGGTAGCTAGGGAAAGCCATGATAATTCTCCCCAGAGCAAAAGAAATTGTGAAAAAAACTCAGAAAAATGAAAGGAGAAACTGTTCCCATTGGCAAGAGGGTGGAGAACACGTGGATTAAGATGGAACGTGATTGCAGCAACAAAGAGAAGAATCATTCCATGTGGTGAGTTACCATAATAACAGTATCACTGCCTAACAATTATATAGAAGCAGATTGAATTGTGGCTTTCAAAGGGGATGTGTAAGTACTTAAGAGAGAAAAAACGTAAGAATAGAGCTGGGCAACTGGACTGACCAGATTGCTCTTACAGAGGGCTTGTGCAAGCCTGTGGGGTAGAATTGATACCTTCCATGCTGGATTTTGCAAAGAACAGCAGTTGTTCCATGCATTTCAACAGGTTTTCCCCTACAGCATGTGTTTGTTTTCAGCAAAAGCGGGCTATGTTTCACCACTTCCCCTACACTTGCTCTAATGAGCCCACTGGAACAACTTGCTCCATGTTAAACGTCATAAAACAGCTGTACTCCCTTTCATTTCATTGGAAAGGAAAAACTGTTAGGTCCTAGTTAAATTGCAGTTCCATAAATTGTTTAAGGATATTTTTATATTTCCGTTTTTAATGATAATTAAAACGAATTAGCTTTGAAGAGTTAGCTTTTAATGGTTTGTAAATATTTTCAATCTGTTAACATGTCTCCACCATGTCTCAAAAGCAATTCACTACACAAAAGGAGTCCATTTGGCCATGAAGCCAACTGTCTCTCTGCAAGAGCAGTCCACTCTGTCCCATTCCCCAGCTCATTCACAATGGCCATGCAATCTCACCCCATTCCCACCCTCACCCCCTCCCACATGACATTTCTTTATTCATCAAACCACCTTATAATCTGGAACACTAGTTAAATGTCACGCAAAAATTTTTAAAAAGCTTGTCCAGCTTCTTGATATTGCTAATAGCCTCTCATTTCAGGTACCGTTCTAGTTGTAGGAGTACATACCAAGGCAGCCACACATAGCACAGCTAGATTGTTATAAAATGATATTCCATATTAAGGCAATAAAAAGTGTAATTGCAATATCTTACCAATTTGCTCTTACATCTTTCTGGTCTTGATATGTATGAGGTATAAGTAATAAATTGTAAGCCTGTGAATTATTTGTGGAGAGTACTCTGTACTATTGAATTTGACCATGATCAACTATGTGTTCAGTTAGACATTTCTGGAACACTGATGTACTGCTCTCTCGCTTACGTACAAACCCTGCAGAATAGAAATTAGATCTCCACATGGACTTTCCTTTCACTTTGTGTGTCATTTTATTCTCCTTACTCCAAGCAGAAAGTGACTTAAAGTGTACACATTTTTTTTAATTTGGCACAAATTGTTTACCCCGCAGGTCTGGAAGTTCACATCAAGCTGTAAAGTCATTCTAATAAACAGAAATGCAAATTTCAAGGCCACTAGAGCAGTTCTGCACTGGGTTGGTTTTTACTGACGAAACACTGCAATAAGTCTTGATTGTGTCAAAAGTATATCCCTACTGCTTACTGCAACTTTAGTAAATATGAATAAAACGGTGATGATAAAAATGGACGCAACACCAACAATGCTATCGATCAATAAATTTCTGAAACAGTTCAACAATCAGTCTCTCGGAATGACATTATATTCATGGCTGTGATCACATCTGGCGAGGGAAAGTAAATCAGATTCATTAACATTCACTGCATGTATTAATTATTATAATTGATGTAGTCTTGCATTTCAAAGGACATCCCATCTAACCTTCCTTCTGTTACTTCTAATTCAGATCAAGCACATGCTTTATAGGTCTTAGAGTGTCTCAATGGGTTTAGGTATCAAGTGGAGTGTCATATAAACCAGAATGTTTCAACTTTTAGTCTATGGCCTATGCCTTGTTAGCTAATCTCAATTTGCACATCAGGGATGGGCATTACAATTGCCTTAATTTACTAACTGTTTATATAAATAAGCAGAGGTAGACATTTCACAAGCAGATTAGGTTTAGATGTGCTGGTACCTGACAAAACTCAATAGCTAATGAATGAAATCCTTTAATAAAATTAATCACAGTTTGAAATGTGCCTTGATTTGGGATTTTTATTGATGATATGGAAGCACAGTGATTAAGTTACTGGACTAGCAATGCAGTGGCCTGGATTGATGATCTGAAAGCAGAAGTTCAAACTCCACCAAGGCAGCTGGATATTTAAATTCAGTTAATTAAATTCTGGAATAAAAAAAGATCTAATGTCAGTAAAGGTGATTGTGCAACTACCAGATTGTTCTTAAAACCTGACAGCTTCACTAATCTCCTTTAGAAGAGGAAATCAGCTTTCTTTACCCATGATGACCTTTGTGGATTCTAAACCTACTGCACTTAGAGGGTTTCTCACGGTTCTTTCAGAAACAGACTGGCAAGTAACTGTAGGCAAAAGGAATAATCATATTTGTATATTGTAGTGGCTCCCACGAGAATACCACACATATAAACTGAGACCTACAATAATTATCAAAAACCATTTAAAAAATCCCACTATGATCATAACCTTGCCCATCTTTGTAAAGTCTCGTCCAGCTCTACAACCCTCCAGGACACTCACTTCATAGTTGGGAACTAATGCAAGGTCCTTGGCCCAGGAATTCCCCCCACCTCCCCTCCCACCACCATCTGCAAACCTTCCCATTTCTCTTCCACTATTCCCTATTTTTTTTTTTTTTTTTTTCATTAGAAGCAAATGTACAAAAATATAACCAGCAGCATATGACATAATACAGTTATTGTACAGCTTCAATTTTGACTTTTAGCTATAGTTAAGAGAAAAGAAAGAGAGAAAAAGCAAGAGGGAGAAAAAGTGGAATGTGCAAGGATAGAACCCCTAGACTGCCAAAGTGGTGTAGCCAAAGAGTGAGTAAGTAAAAGAAATAAGGAAGACAGAGAAAAAAAAAAAGACAAAGTCAGACAGAAAAAAAGTGATGATATACCTGCCTCACATCCCTCCCCACCCATCACCCAACCCGTAATTAGATTTAATTCCAAAGTTGTGTTGTACCATACTATCCTTGTAATAAATCAATGAATGGTGTCCATGTCTTCGAAAAATGCTCTGGTTTTTCTGCTAAGACAAGTCTAATATTTTCAAGATGTAGCGTCTCAGACATGTTTGTAATCCACATTTTAAGAGTAGGGACAGAGGTATGTTTCCAAAATTTGAGTATTAGTTTTTTTGCCGTTATCAGGCCATAATTGAGGAAACGCCTTTGAAATAATGATAGCTCAGAGCTGGCTTCTGACGTACCTAGAATAATCAATACCGTGTCAGGGTCCAATTTTGGTTGTAGTGTTTTTGAGAGAATTTCAAAAATTCAAGAGGCGAAGGAATGTGTTATAGTTGCTTCCTGAAGGAGACATTTATCACAAATAGGAGGTACATTTGGAAAGATCTTATTCAGTTTAGACTTTGAATAGTAGTCTATGCAGTATTTTAAATTGAATTAACGAATGTCTAACGTTAATCGAACAATTGTGGATATATAAAAGGTTTTCTTCCCATCTGTCTTTTAGAATTTTTAGGCCAGGTTCTTCCCAGGCTCTTCTAATTGCTTCTGACGATGGGATTTCTACATTTAAAAGGGTGTTATACAAATATGATGTTAACGTGTTTGACTCCGAATATTCATTCATACATTCGACTAGTATATCTGGCAGCAAAGATTGGTAGTCTTGGGTATATGTTTTCAGATAGTCTCGTATTTGAAGATATCTGAAATATTGATTACCTTTCAGGTGATATTTCGACTAATTCTTGAAATGAGAGAAGAGTTCCCATCTCATAAAGTTCTCTAATTTTTTTTGAATCCTAGTCTTTCCCAATATGTAAACGTTTTATCTATAATAGATGGTTTGAACAAAGGGTTATTGGCTATTGGTGAAAGAAGAGATAAATTTCTTAGTTTAAAAGTTGATTTCACTTGTCTCCAGATTCGTAGAGTGCAGTGAATAATCGGAATTTTATCATATAGTGTGTTCTTCAAATTTAATGGAGAGAGAAGAATCGCACCTATATTAAAAGTGAACAATCCTCTCTCTCCATTATTAACCAGTCTACCTGTTGGGTTGAATTGTCCAGCCAGTAGATTACATTTTTCATATTTGTTGCCCAGTAATAGTATAAGAAGTTGGGGAGAGCCAATCTGCCAGTTTCTTTGGGTTTACATAGATGCCGTTTATGAATTCTATGTGTTTTATAATCCCAAATAAAGTTTGTAATCAGAGAATCAAGTTTTTGGAAATAAAAATTAGGAAGATATATCGGTATTGATTGGAATAAATACAGGATTTGTGGGAGGAAGATCATCTTTATAGCATTTATTCTGCCAATTAGAGACATCGGGAGTGTTTTCCAGAATTGAATAAGAGCGTTTAATTTAGTAACTAAAGGAGGGGGAAGTTTGCGTTGAATAAATAGGCATATTTTCTGGTTACCTGAACACCCAGATATTTGATTTTTTCCGTTGTAATTCTGAAAGGGAATTTTAGAATGTGTGTCGGCTCTTCAGGTTTTATTGACATAATTTCACTTTTGTTCCAGTTTATTCTATATCCTGAAAAGGAGCCGAATTCCTCTATAAGATTTAATATATTTGGAATGCTAACTTGGGAATTGGTGATATATAATAATACATCATGTGCATATAATGATATTTTATTATTGGAGTATTTAAAATTATAACCGTAAATGTTCGGATGTACTCTTATACTTTCCGTTAGGGGTTCAATCACAAGGGCAAATAACAGGGGTGATAATGCACATCCCTGTCTATTGCCCCTGGATAACTGAAATTTAGGTGAGAGTATATGGTTAGTCAGTATTCTGCGGTCGGCTTATCAAATAACGGTTTTATCCATGAGATAACATTTTCTCCCAACTGAAATTTTTGTAATACTGTAAAAAGATATTTCCATTCTACTTGGTCAAATGCTTTTTCTGCATCTAATGAAATAATTGATGTCTTCTTTTTTAGTTCTATGTGAGTACATCATGTTAAAAAGGAGTCTCAAATTATTAAACAAATGTCTCTTGGGTATAAACCCCGTTTGATCCGAGTGTATTAATTTATTAACATATTTACTTAATCTTCTTGCCAAAGTTTTCATTAATATTTACTGATCTGTATTGAACAGGGCGATTGCTCTGTATGATCCCGGGTCCTCTAAATCTTTATCTTTTTTGGGTATAAGTGTGAAAGTTGATTCAGCTAGTGTTTGTGGTAATGTCTGTTCTTTAAATGCGTATGTATAAAGGTTGTATAAACGTGGGGAAATTACCTCATAAAATCTTTTATAAAATTCCTTACTAAACCCCACTATTCCCTATTTAATCTATTGTTTTGTCAAGCCTTTTGGGCCCACGTCATCTGCCCTTTCTGGCTCACTATCCATCCATTAATAGCAATGCTCTGAAGTGTCCTGGAATGTATGTTCTGTTAAATGTTGCACATAAACAGGAGTTAGAGTCAGAGTCAGACCATGGCCGTCCGAAGGGAGGGTGCGTTGGGTGCGACCGCACCCCCCTTTTTTTCCCCCTAAGAAAAAATCGGGGGGGGGGGAAAAAAAAAAAAAAAAGGAAAAAAATATCAACGTTTCCACTTAGGAAACGGCCAGTTCTCTGTTCTCCCGTCGTCGAGCAAGAGTGGCTGAATCTGAACACAACGGCTGTAACCTGAACACGAGACGTCGCTGCGGCGGAGCCCGCTCCCCTCGCCACCCCTCGCCGCCAGGTCATCTTCCCCCCACACCACCCCCGCTGGGCCCACGCCACCCCTGCTGGGCCCACGCCACCCCCGCTGGGCTCATGCCACCCCTGCTGGGCCCACGCCACCCTCGCCACCCCCACTGGGCCCACGCCACCCCCGCTGGGTCCACGCCCCCCCCCGCTGGGTCCACGCCACCCTCGCTGACCTCCGCTGGGCCCACGCCACCTATGCTGGGTCCCACCACCCCCACTGACCCCCGCTGGGCCCACGCCACCCCCGCTGGGCCCCCGCCACCCCCGCTGGGCCCCCGCCACCCCCGCTGGGCCCACGCCACCCCCGCTGGGCCCACGCTGGGCCCACGCCACCCCCGCTGACCCCCGCTGGGCCCACGCCACCTTCATCCCCCCCCACCCACTGGGCCCGCACCACCTTCATCTTAGGGGGATGTAAGAGGGGGGAGGGGGAGAGAGAGAGGGGAAGGGAGAGGAGAGAGAGAGATGGGGAGGGGAGAGGGAAAGGGGGATTATCTTTAGTGAGATTGCAAAATTAAGGTAGGTTTTAGAGCTATTATATTTTCTCCTCCATATGAATAATATTAAACAATATCAAATAATATCAAACAATTGGAACTGCTTTCTTTTCCTTGATAACAATACTGAAAAATATGAGACCGGGGGGAGGGAGGGGGGGGTGTTGGGGGCAAATTTGCGGCAAGCCGATAGCCTAATGACCTCCCAACTTCTATACTCACTACTCTGACTGATGAAGGCCAAAGTGCCAAAATACTTTTTGACCACCTGATATTTGTGCGACACGTCCTTCAAGGAACCATGCAACCATTAACCATTCCTCTGCCCACCTAGGCAATTGATCCAGATCCTGCTGCAATCTTTCACAACCATCTTCACTATCTGCAAAACCACTCACAAATTTGCTAATCTTGCCCTGTTCTGTGACGTTTCACAGAGTGCTGGAGTAACTCAGCGGGCCAGGCTGAGTATAGAAGTAGAAGGTCATGTTGCAGTTGCATAAGAAGTTGGTGAGGTCGGCATTCAAGAGTATTGTGTTCAGTTCTGGGCATCATGTTATAGGAAATATGTCATCAAACTGGAAAGGGTACAGTGAAGATTTATGAGGATGTTGCCAAAACTAGAGAGCCAGAGCTATAGGGAGAGGTTGAGTAGGCTGGGACTATTTATTGGAGTACAGGAGGATGAGGGATGATCTAATAGAGGTGTACAAAATCATGATTTGAATAGATATGGTTGAGTCTTTTGCCCAGAGTAAGTGAATCGAGGAGCAGAGGACATAAGTTTAAGGTGAACGGCAAAAGATTTAATAGGAATCTGAGGGGTATGTTTTTCACACAAAGGGAGGTAGGTGTATGGAACAAGCTGCCAGAGGAGGTAGTTGAGGCAGGGACTATCGCAACATTTAAGAAACAGTTAGACAGGTACATGGATAGGACAGGTTGGGAGGGATATGGATCAAACGTGGGCAGGTGGGACTAGTGCAGATGGGGCATGCTGTGCCGAAGGGCCTGTTTCCACACTGTATCACTCTATGACTATCTTTCCCTCTCAAACCCATTCTCCTGCCTTCTCCCCATTACCTCTGACACACGTATCAATCAAGAATCTATCAATCTCCTCCTGAAAAATGTCCATTGACTTGACCTCCACAGCTGTCTGTGGCAATGAATTCCACAGTTCACCACCCTCTGACTTATGAAATTCCTGCTCATCTCCTCCCTAAAGGAATGTCTTTTAATTCTGAGGCTGTGGCCACTGGTCTTAGACTCTCCCACTAGTGGAAACATCCTCTCCAAATCCACCCCATCCAGGTTTTTACCATGCTGGGACGGCAACAGCTTCACACTGTGTCCCAAAGCTTGTGTCCTGTCCTGCATCACCCAAGGCAGCAGAGACGTTATAGGAGAGGGCAAGCACCGTAACAAAGTAGCTCACGAAGGTTTGGGTAACATTCAGGAATGTCTATGCATGTCACATCATGAATATTACTGAAGAACGGTCTTGACCCGAAATATAATCTATACCATTTCTCCAGAGATGCTGCCTGACCCACTGAGTTACTCCAGCACTCTGTGACATGTCACCTATCCATGTTCTCCACAGATACTGCCTGACTCGCTGAGTTACTCCAGCACTCTGTGAAATGTCGCCTATTCATATTCTCCACAGATGCTGCCTGGCCCACTGAGTTACTCCAGCACTTTGTGACTATTTTCCCTTCACCCATCTGCCCAAGCCCACTCTTCCCCCTCCTTTCCTATGTTCCTTTCCACCCATAAACCTCTCTGCCTTTACATTTCATTCCTCTTTCAAATCTGCTCTACTTATCTACATGCATTTTTCTTCTTCACTTTTTAGTCATAGAATGATGCAGTGTGGAAACAGGCCCTTCAGCCCAACTTGCCCACACCAACCGACATGTCCCATCTAAACTAGTCCCACTCACACGCGTCTGGCCCATATCGATCTAAATCTGTCCTATCCATGTACGTGTCCAAATGTCTCTTACAGTAGGATAGTCCCAGCCTTAACTACCTCCTCTGGCAGCTCGTTACATACACCCAGCACCCTTTGTGTGAAAAAGCTACCTCTCAGGTTCCTGTTAATTTCTGAAATATTGGTCATAAATTTGGCGCCAAAATGCTCCAAAATAAGGCTCAGAATGTATCAGAGAGCATCTAAAAGTCCCTGGCATCGAGGGACTTCACGCTTCACGCACGTGATTTCACATTACGTTTTTTGTAATCCTGTCATGCCACCCCCCTTTTTGAAAAGCTTCATACGGGCCTGCAGACTGTATGGAAACAGGCCCTTTGGCCCAACTTTCCCTTGCCAACCAACTTGCCCCATCTACATTAGTCCCACCTGCCCGTGTTTGGCCCATATCCCTCTAAACCTTTCCTATCCATGTACCTGTTCAAATGTCTTTTAAATGCTGGTATAGTATCTGCCTCATCTACCGCCTCTGGCAG
This sequence comes from Amblyraja radiata, assembly GCF_010909765.2. Classification (NCBI taxonomy): domain Eukaryota; kingdom Metazoa; phylum Chordata; class Chondrichthyes; order Rajiformes; family Rajidae; genus Amblyraja; species Amblyraja radiata. The sequence continues at coordinate 79,457,196 of NC_045959.1, forward strand.
CTCATTCCATATATCCACCAATGGATTTAATGAGCTGTATTTATCTCCCAACATGCCAGTAAAACATACCCTTATTTCTATATGTGTAGCTGCCAGTAAATGAGCCAATGACCACTTCTAGTTCAGCTTCCAAATGCATACAAACGCACATTTTGTCCATATGCTGCAGCTCAATATCCTGGTGTTCTTTCTTCTGGAAGTGTAGTTGCTGTGGATTTTAACAGTTTCTTTCGGGTTCTGAATTTAACCTCAATTCTGAATTCAATAAGATAGATCTTTGATTCAATACTTCCAAGATAAATTTTCTCTACCATCCACCTTCCTTGAAGAAAGGTTGATGGCAAGACACTGGGAAACAATGGAACATTTCCCAAATCTCAAGAGCCAACTCTTAGCAAAGGCAGACATCGAAGGTGGTGTTGAATGTCATCGTCAATGTGCCAGCACATCCTTTGTTCAATGGAGGAACAGGTATTTGATGACATTATGTTTATCTTCACAAAATTCTACCAAGTGTGTCGCAACTTCTCCTCTTCTAAGTCAACGTCTCCAGCACCTAGTTACACTACAAAGATCATGGATCAATATTTGTATGCATGACACTGGACTCTCAGCAGACCATGATTCTGAGCTCAGGCACAGACTGTTGCAGGGAATTGATCCAAGAATGTGCTTTGCATCTCCTTGGACAAACTGCAACATACTCAATGACAGCTGGGAGTCCCTGGTCTATAAGGGCTCAAATTGTAGAAAGAACATTTGGGATGGTGTTGAGCATGTCAGGTCCATGTATCAGAAGACTTGCAAAAATGACACAACTATGGGGCAGCAAAGTGGCGCAGCTGGTGGAGCTGCTGACTCACACGCCAGAGACCCGGGTTCAATCCTGAGATCAGGTGCTGTCGGTGTGGAGTTTACACTTTCTCCCCGTTTCCGTGTAGGTTTTCTCCTGGCGCCCCGGTTCCCCCCCACATCCCAAAGACATGTGGGTTTGTGGATTGATTGTTTTTTGTAAAATTGTCCCGTGTAGGGAGTGGATGAGAATTTTGAATTACATAAAAACTAGTTTGAAGAGGTGATTGATGATTGACTGAAGAGCTAATTTCCATGTGCTATTTGTACCCTAACCTAGCATGCCATTTTACCACTTCAGATACCACCTGCTCAATCTGTGGAAGAACCCACACATTCCAAAATTCCCTCTGTCTCCTTGAAACAATAAAACAGAATAAAAGCAAGACACCAAGATCATAAGGGACTGCCAAAGAAAAATAGACTTCATCTTTCTACAGTATAATAAGGAAGAAGTGTCAAATAAAAACCACAATAAATAAATAGATATCTGAAAAGATAGAAATTGGAGTTAATCCTCCTTATTTTGTTTTGTATTGATTTGTGCATTGACTGGAATTTGACAACAATATGAAGCCGAATAAATTACAGCAACTCAACTGATTAAAAGTGATTGTTTTGCTAGTTTTAAAAACATTTCACTTTATCCAATCAGACTTATTCCACTCCATCCCATACAAGATCACTTGTTGGTTATGCTAACAAACAAAAGATGGCATGAAGAGCCCTGTTATTCATTCATATCCTAAACACAAAACTGTTTTCAACCTTGCCTAATTTTTTGTTTAAAAAACTGTCATTTCAATTCAACAAAGCTCTCAGCCCTTGTCGTGTCAGTGCCACTAATCCACCTCCAGGATTTTGGTTCAGGCAAAACATCATTCAGTATAATATTTCCCTAGATCCTCAAAGTATTTCAATAGAATCAATAACATACATCTTTCAACACTGTACTCACAACGAGAACTTCCCATTTCTCATTCCCTAGATTACTCAGTAATACAGGAAGCAATAGAGAATACCTATAGAAAGCCTTTTTAATCGACTGCCCAACACTTAAGCACCTTCCCCAAAATTGAAAATGCATTTCTTCGTCTCAATGGGATTCACAAACATTAAATTCCATTCACATGCAAATTAACTATTAAAAAAAATTCTATCCAATTCCACATCTGGGTTAAAAAGTCACATCTTTCACCTACCACCGAGCTTTCAAATACAAGAGTGATTTCTTGTCCTGGGCACAAATTTATAATTAACCTACACGCTGACCTTCTGCTGCAGTGAAACATCCAATCACAGTGCATCTAATCATTAACAGAATCAATTAGTCAATTAATGGTTAAACCAACCCACTGTCAAGGTTCCAAATTAACTAATAGTTCCCAGTAATCAAAAGCTCCATTCACAACCAGCTTTTCCCCTCTGCATTTAGCAAATTCTCTGGCGGCTAGGTTGCTGCATTTTCTCTGCCTGCCTTCCCTGGGTATCCATCAGCATAATATCAAAATAAATGGTGAAATCTAACCATTGCACAGAAGCTGTATTGTACAGGCCTAGCATTCAGTTCAACACTCATCTGTCTAAATCCAGCTTATTTTTATTCATAATTTTGAGTTATTTGTGAATTGTGAAGCCATTTAGGCATGTGCATCACCAACTAGCAGAAGGTGTCCCAAAACCATTTCATTTAGGAACTGAACAGCTGTCAAAGTGAGGAGGTATGCAGGACCATCTGTTTGAATCCAGGATCCCAGAGGAGAACGGACCATGTTCTAACCCACAGCACTATCCAGTCCTCCCTGGACGTGCAACTTCAAGGTTGATCTAGTGTTAGAATCACTGATACAGAAGTTACCTCTCCTTAAATAGTAATGAATAAAAATCCATTTTTGTTATTGGCTTTAAAGATACCTTATTTATTTTCATGTGGCTTTTTCAATATTAAGCTGAAACACACGAGTTGCTCAGGACTGCTGTTTCAAACAACCTGTCTCATTTTGTCTTATTAGCAAGAGCTGACTGAGCATGAAGGTGTTCTTTACTTGTCAGTTGATAAAGCGGGCATCCCTTTTCTTATCTTTCTGCTTCTGACCGCCTTGTCTAATCTATGCAGGCACACCTATCATCTGTGTAGAGGGAATGATATCCAATTAATTCAATATGCTAATTTAACAACACACATCATTAACCTAATGTGTAATATATAGAAACAGCAGTAAATTAATCATCACCAGTATAATGTCCAAATTTATTCTGAAACTTCAATTAGCTGAAAATGTGTTCCTTTGGAATGGTATTCTAGATGTTAACATTTTATATTTGGAAACATTTTATTCCTGTGTGTATATATATATAAATATATTTTTTAAGTAGTTCATTCATACACTCAAACATTTGGCAATTCACCAAACTGAATACTTAAATTGCAATAATAATAAAAAAACAAGTGTTGCTCATTATTTGAATTTTGCTGTCAAATTCTATTTGGTTTCTATATGGACTGTTTCTTCATTCATACAGCAGTGTGATATTGGTTATTTTTCCCACATCAATTCAACCTGCTCCTTATTGATGCCTTCACCCGGTTTTTAAAATTGAATCCTATTAAAGTGTATATTGCATTCACATTTGATAGACTGATAGCATTTACAATTGCTATAAGTTTATTAGATTTTGCAATACTGCAAATCTACTTTATACTTACAGCCATGGGTACTACTTTATTATGTTGACTGCAAAAATACCCAGACCTTTCCTTGGGGAATTTTTTGTTTTTTTGTTTTGATATAATTTCGCAGTAGATCAAATAAACCATGAGAGAAACATAAAAAATGGCAAATATTTATTGTTTACACAATTTTTTTAAGTTATTCCATAAATCTTTTGCCAAAGTTGCAAAAAGAATTGAGAAAAAAATCTGGAAATTGATTCTCAATAAGTAGAATATTTGGAACCAAGCAATACGAGGTAAGTTAGTAATGAGAAAGATAACTCTTTCTACACCATTGACACTTTAAGATTGATTAGAATATGGGGAAAGCAACAAATTTAGAGAATCACATTATATATGAATGTTAAAAGGATTTGTTGGCACACTGCCTTTTCACCTCTGGCACATCAATTTGAAAATAAGCCAACAATAATGGATAGAAATCTCCTCTACCCATCCTTAGCTTTCATCTCAATGTGACAACCCATCCAATTTTGAATAGGACAAAGTCATTTGCATATCTGAAAACTAAACTACCACGTTTAGTTTCAAAGAAAAGAAGGCAATGTGAATAATTACAAATGCGTTATTTTCATGCACTGGGCTATTTTTCAAACCCATTAGATATCTGTATTAAGACAGCAAAAATGGTCATCCCCAACCCAACGCAAAATAAAAGTGAACAGCACTTCAGGATCAATCAGAATTTGGCACTAGATTGATGAATTCATAAGATCATAAGGTCTTAAGTGATAGGAGCAGAATTATGGCCCTGTCTCACGTTGCGAGTCCACCCACAAGTGATCCCGAGTGAAAGAAAAAATCAAACTCATGGTTTTCTACGAGATTCCAAGTTTATGTTCACGAGTTTCAACGAGTTCCCACGTGTATGTCTAAGTTTGCCGTTTACTTCTCATTTCTGTGATGTACCAAGTTCCTCTCCCGAGTTACCAAGTTCCTCTCCCGAGTTACTCTTGAGCAAACAACGACTACCAACGTGTGGAAAAATCATCACATGGATAAAAATGATGCCATGCAGTTTTTTTTCCCACTATAAAAAGCCTCCCATGACCATGGACAGAACTGCCCCGATGATCAGCTTCTCCGTGTCTCTTATTATTATATTAGAAATGTCAAGCATGTTGCATGCTGGATATCTCTTTGGGTGAGCTTTGTGAACATGTTTACGTGATTACTTTGTGGCCGCACGGAACAGGCTCATGCAGCGTAAACGTGTTTTGATTCTGCCAATGAACCTCGCAGTGTAATGTTATATAAGCAAAGATTCCCATCTGTTAGCCATCTAGCAAGGGGTGACTTAGTACGAGAGACAAGTGTAGGAGAGGTGTACTGACTGAGTGGCCAGTCACTTTGGTAGTGATTGCCCATGGGGTTCACTGTCGAGGACTTCATAATGCAGAGAGCATTATAAACAGTTGCCACAAAAAAAGATTCTTGTGGATCTGGTATATCTGGGTATTGAAGGCGCTTCTGGTCTGCAGTGTGCAATAGGCACCAAAATACACTGCATCTTTAGAAAGGAAAAATACAAAACATGTCAATCCCATTGGATAGGCCTTAGTAATGGTGCTGTACAACATGGAAACGTGCAGTCCAAGTTGGTGTCTTGGGATAGTCCTATTTGCCTGCATGTGGCCCATAGCCCTCTAAACCCTTCCCATCCATTTATCTGTCGTTAATAACCTCAAGAAAATATTAAGTCTACGTGAGCCTGCTTCAGTTTCCTGGGTCCAACTCAAAGAGAAGTCTTCCCCCCTTTCCAGGGTTAATCGCTCCACTGTTTATAATGCTCTCTGCATTATGAAGTCCTCGACAGTGAACCCCATGGGCAATCACTACCAAAGTGTCTGCCCACACAGTCAGTACACCTCTCAACCTTTCAAGACAACCAAAATTGGGATGTTTATGGTTACATTAGATGCTTGTTTGTCTGAACATTATGCGAGGATTGAGTGAGTTTTCCTTCATATTAATTCAGTGGATAAAGCCAGGTTTTAAGTAGGATATCCACAATGGAATTATTAGCCATCTATCAAAGCCAAATATGGAGACACAAATAACTGCAGATGCTGGAATCTTGAGCACAATAGGTATGCTTCAGCATATGTCAATAACTTCAGAAAGAGACATTTTTTAATTGTTAAGAATTAATCATATATTTTTTAATGATTATGATCTACATTGAGTCTTGGAAGACTCACAAGGTGGTAAGTGGGAGAAGAGGATACTGGCATGGCTTATGCGGCAGCGGCAGCCTGCACAGCAACATCCAAATGGTGATTACTTATGAGGAGCAGGGGAATATGGCAAGAATTGGCTGGTGCAGATAGCCAAGGTGAAGCAGAAAGTGGGAATGTTGGAGCAGTGTTCCCTCTTGAGGCCAGATAAGAACTGGGTCATTAGGGATGAGGAGCTCATGGCATTGCTCCTGCACCATGACAGTCAAAAGAGCCAATGGGAAAGGAGGGGGGTGGACAAGGCGGAGGGGGAGGCAGCCAACACCTCTACTGAGACAGACCGAGAAGCTGGTGCAAGCCTGAGATGTCAGTGCCTCTTATTGCCCACGGACAATGAGGAACTTTGCCCACACAAAGAGGCAAAGAGGGAGGCGCCAGGATAAGCCAGAGACTGTCAGCGCCACCTCTTCATGCCCAAAGATGAGCCTGAGACTGCCAGCATCACCTCGTAAGGCAAGGGTGAACTGCAGGGAGAAACCCAAGATTGACGCCCCTCTTCCTTCAAGACCAGGTGAGGTGAGAAGGGAAATATTTAATAGGAACCAGAGGGATAACAATGTTTTTTTAACTACACAAAGGGTGGTGCATATCTACAATGAGCTGCCGGAGGAGGTAGTTAAGACAGGTACCATCATAACATTTAAGAGACATTTGGACAGCTGCATGGACAGGTTTAGAGGGTTATGGACCAAGCGTGGGCAGGTGGGGCTAGTGTAAATTGGGTATATTCGTCAGTATTGGCAAGCTGGGCCCAAGAGGGCCTGTTTCTGCACTGCATGACTCTGTGACCAGGACTGAGCTGTTGGGACAAAACCGAGATTGCCAGCTCCACTGCCCATGTGCCCTGACAACAAGAACAAGTGCTCCCATGCGTTCCTGGACTTTCGTCACTATAACTAAAACATATCTTGCGAGTTCATCCAAATACGAATGTCAGAGGTCACTTTTTAACCCAGCATTTTCCCCAACGTCACACAGTATAAAAGCAGATGTCTCTGCATAACAGCACAGTAAAAGTTTTTTAGTCAACTTACTTCATCACACACAATAAATAACAATGAAATCATGTCCGTCTGAGTGCCAGGAGCAATGATGGAACAGCATTGTCATCGATGAGTGAAAGGATGCATCTGGAACCAACAAAAAGGTCTACAGATTAATAATCAAACACATGACCCTTACTGATATTTCTGAACACTATGTGTACTACAGTACCATCTTATGTGGGCCTTATTAGATCACAATGCTGTTCCAATTATAAGATCTCTCTCAATCTGAAGGGTCCCGACCTTCTACTACTGCAGTTTGAGAGTACATAGATTTGAGCTACTGTTTTCTTGGCTTGTCTGAATGAGAACATGATATTACTCAGATCCTGCTCCAATATTCTTCTTGTGAAAAATAATATTTTCCGTTCACAAGAACACAGCTTTCAGGCAAGAGGGAAAAGAATTAATAGGAACTCGAGTGGCAACTTTTTACACTCAGAGGGTGATGGGTATTTAGTACAAGCTGCAAGAGGAGGTAGTTGAGGTAGGTACGATAACAGCATTTAGAAGATACTTGAACAGGTACATGGATAAGAAAGGTTCAGCAGGATAAGGGCCAAAATTGAGTAGCTAGAAAAGGGCATTATGTAGCAATGTTTCAAAATTTTGAGATTTTAAAAATCAAGTCTGTAATTTATCCCAAAAGATAAAGCATAAAAATAAGTTTAATTTGACACCTAATTCACTTTCATATCTCAAGTATTTAAAAAGTTATGGCCATTTTCATACTGGGAAATGAGCATCTTGTTCCCTATTGATTTTCTATGGACATAACAAAAAAGCTGTGATCGTGAACAGTCAAAAGCCCATAACTTTCTTAAAAATTAAGAGAACTGAATGAAATTTTCAGTTATCATAGATTGAAGCATTCTGAAACAAATATAAAATAATCTTACTTGGATGACCTGAAATTAAAGCATATAATTAGTTAGTTACCTAATTGTAGCTAATTTCAGACTTCAATTACTAGATCTAAACATCTATCCATTTCTTAATAAATGATTAACATTTTTAAATAGCCTAAATGTCCAAATAATATTCACAAATAATTCACAATAAAACATGATTTTAAAATCTCATTTACATTAATTTATAGGCCAAATGGAAGGAATTTAGTGTTTAATTGCTGTAAATAAATGCCCATTTAAATCAGCTTTCCAGTGGGTCCCTGTGGAACGCGCTGGTTTAGAACATTCACATTGCGGTAGATTTGTGCCCCCAAATGCCGAGAAAAATACTGCGGGATATAATGGGCCCAAAATGAGCTACTCGCAATATTAAACTTTGTATAAAGGGATCTTTAGAAGCCCTTTTTAATGTAAAAATATACAGCCAACCTTCTGTGGTTTGCTTTATGAGACCCTGCGGTTGCTGGCGGTCGCGGGTTTAAAGATTGATTTTTAAACTACTATAACTATTATTCAAGGCCTTTAAACCTAATAATAGCTTTTGCGACGGGGTCTTTCAGCGATTTTTCGTTAATAATTAACTAGGCTGAACATTTTCGATTGGAACAGCTTAGAGAAAATCGCGTTTTAAACCCGCCCCCTCTAAACGGCGCCAAAATCGCGCACACCCGCAACGGCAGATTTTCACCGACGCTTCAGGTAGGCTTTGCAACATACCTACATTATGGCTGGCATGAATGTTGGGCTGAAGACGATGAGCAAGAGTCACTCTTACTAGTATAGTCATCGACTGGACTGCCTTCCATCTGGATGAAATAATCATGTTGATATTGCTTTATGGAAATAAATAAAAATGTTGATAATCATCTGATCATCACCGGACTTAAGTTTTTACTGTTTTCTGTGTAACTGTGGTACATTCATCATTTTAATTGCAAACTGTGTTCATTCTTTTGAGTTTTTAATGGTCAATATTTCATTAATACTGGTGAGTTATGATCGTATATTTGAAATATATAACCAGAAAATTGCTACAATAGTTTTGCAAGGAATTCATTTTCAATTAAATCTGCACGGCAAAAAAATCAGTGAAGTTGATCAGAGTGTAACAATATCAAGACCCCATAGACATTATCTCCATTAAGCCAATGGCTTATCTCCTCATCCAAATAAAAAAACAGAAAACAGAAAATTCTAAGAAAAAAAGTAGTGAAAGGTTAAATGAGCTGGTGCAGAAAGAGATTAAAGAAAAACAAAGGAAAGCCAGAAAATTTAAGAACAAGGACAAACGGGGAAAAATATATTAATCTAGTAGTCTTTGGAAATTGTTTTCAAACATTTTGAGAAAACAAATGCATGAATGCCAGGGTGGTTGTGAGAAATCTATATTACTAAAAGTCTGATCTTGACCACTTCCTGTTGTTCTGTATGTTGATTCTAGAAAAAACACTGGCACTTACGGCTGTGGTTTTTGGCCATCTTACTCCGAGTCCCCCTCCGCTGCGCAGGACAAGAGGATTTTTCCTATCGATGAAAAATAAAGTGTTTAAAAAATGTTGAGGTTCTCTCTCCTGAAGGCCACACCCCTTCCCGAAGGACTATAAAACCTGGAAGTGTTGAGTGCCTCAGTCAGTCTCTACAAGATGGGGGAAGTGATAGGGTCGCGTCTCTCAGTCTGAGCTGTGAATAACACTGAACACATGTCCACTAAACTGTGAGTGTGGTTTTACTGACCTTGAGTGCCCTTAATGTGGTTTGAAAATGAAAATGTGGTTGGTTTGAAAAAGCACAGCAAATGGTTGGTGGTGGTTGGTTTGAAATAAAGCACAGCAAATGGTTGGTTGTGGTTGGTTTGAAATAAAGCACAGCAAATGGTTGGTGGTGGTTGGTTTGAAATAAAGCACTGCAAATGGTTGGTTGTGGTTGGTTTGAAATAAAGCACAGCAAATGGTTGGTGGTGGTTGGTTTGAAATAAAGCACTGCAAATGGTTGGTGGTGGTTGGTTTGAAATGGCAAATGATTAAAAGTCTAAATTTCACAATTTCCTGTTTACACTGTATATTGATTTTAGATAAAACACTACCACTTACGGCTGTGATTTTTGACCATTTTACACAGTCCCCCTCGCTCACCAGATTCTTCCCATCAATGAAAAATAAAAGTGTTACTAGTGTTTAAACAAATTTGAGAATCTCTCTCCTGTCAATCACGCCATGAAACATTTTTTACACAGAGAGTGGTGAATCTCTGGAATTCTCTGCCACAGAATGTAGTTGAGGCCAGTTCATTGGCTATATTTAAGAGGGAGTTAGATGTGGCCCTTGTGGCTAAAGGGATCAGGAGGTATGGAGAGAAAGCAGGTACAGGATACTGAGTTGGATGATCAGCCATGATCATATTGAACGGCGGTGCAGACTCGAAGGGCCGAATGGCCTACTCCTGCACCTATTTTCTATGTTTCTATGAAGGCCACGCCCCTTCCAGTGGGAGGGGGGGGATTATAAAACCCGGAAGTGTGGGTGTGGCTCAGTCTCTGCAAGATGGGGGAAGGGAGAGGTCACGACTCTGTCTGAGCTGTGAATCAACTGTACACACTGAATGTCTACTGAACTGTGAGTGTGGTGTTTATGTGGTGTCTTGTGTGTTTTTATGGTGGTTTCACCCTGCATGAAGTGGTAGGAAACTGCACTTGAATTTGTTGGCCTAGCACCCTGCATGAAGTGGTATGAAACTTCACTTGAACTTGGTGGCCTTGCACTCTGCTTGAGGTGGTATGAAACTGCACTTGAATTTGATGGCCTTGCACCCTGCTTGAAGTGGTGGGAAACTACACTTGAATTTGGTGGCCTTGTACCCTGCTTGAAGTGGTATGAAACTGCACTTGAATTTGTTGGCCTTGCACCCTGCTTGAAGTGGTATGAAACTGCATGAATTTGGTGGCCTTGCACCCTGCTTGAAGTGGTATGAAACTGCACTTGAATTTGTTGGCCTTGAACCCTGCTTGAAGTGGTATGAAACTGCACTTGAATTCGGTGGCCGTGCACCCTGCTTGTAGTGGTGGGAAATTGCACTTGAATTCAGTGGCCATGCACCCTGCTTGAAGTGGTAGGAAACTGCACTTGAATTTGGTGGCCATGCACCCTGCTTGAAGTGGTCGGAAACTGCACTTGAATTTGGTGGCTTTGCACCCTGCTTGAAATGGTAGGAAACTGCATTTGAATTTGGTGGCCTTGCACCCTGCTTGAAATGGAATTTCAAGGAATAGCCGTGAGTCAAAGGCCAGCCCACCAGCCGTGAGTGAGCTGCCAGCACATCAGGCTTGAGTGACTGAGCTGCCACCCCAAGAATCCATTTGGCCCTCAATGTCCATCTAGCCCTCTGGAAACCAGTCCCTTCAGCCCACAACACCCATACTAGCGCTCCAGAAAGCCCCCCCCCCCACCACCCCCCCACCACTGGCCACCAATATTGGAATTGGTGGAGAGGTGGAATATTGCGTTGGGGGACCAGCCCTCCCGTGTGAACATGGGACCCAACGGATCACACTTAGTCTAGTGTACAAATATTCTTAGCAAGTTAAATATAGAATAAACATCCCTGTTCATCATAAACAATTGGATATCCTGTGAATACACTATTTTATTGCTTTAGTTGAAATACAAGGATTGCAAAATGAAAAAAATATCAAGGTCCATTTAATTCATTCTACCATTTGGTTAGTTGCATGATCCAACAGTAAAGGAGTTCTAAACTAATCAGTGTAATCAATCTCTATCAATTAGTCTACAGCCAACCCAGAAATGACATACAAAACGTCCAGTAGCAGAGCATTTTTGGAACCACATGCCCAAACTCACCTGTGTTCTCAAATGCATGCTCTGATCACCACTGCATGTTTCATTAACTACATCACAAAATACTATTTTCAGAAATAAATCTATAACACTTGTGAGTGACCTCTTTTGAGTTTTGAAATTTGCATCCTGAAAATTAATCCCCTCTGACATTAACACAAGTACGGGTGACAGGTTTGTTACAAAACGACTGCCAAGACAGATTAAAGTGCGTTAAAATAAAGCTCTAAATTTACAACCTGCTGCAGTGAGACTCCTCAACTTCAGTCATCCCTTTATGGGCCTCCAAGGTTGAGTGTCACGTCAGGACCATAAATCATGTAATTGCCAGTCCAGTATAACATTAATTAACAGGTCTAAATTGAGTCAGGGAGAATAATTCACAATAATGCCTTAAACCCAATAATTTGACTATTACCTTTAAACTTGGAGCTTTGCAGTGAGAAGAAATCTTTATGGTCTTTGGCAAGTCTAATGGCAGAACAGTGCAAATCATCCAGAAATTTGCAAATAATCCAAACTAATGATGTATCCCTTTCACTATACAAATTGCTGGGCATTGCTGGATAATGGAATGCTGTATTAAGGCATCATTCAAAATTTCACCTATTTTTTCACATTTTTATTACTTTAACTTCCAGGAAGAATTATTTCAAAATGATGCAATGAATACATGATCATAAAACAGGATTGTTTATGCTTGATAAAACAAGACTAACAAATAGATAGTGTGTAGGAAAGAACTGCGGATGCAGGTTTAAATCAAAGGTAAACACAAAATGCTGGAGTAACTCAGCGGGACAGGCAGCATCTCTGGAAAGAAGGAATGGGTGATGTTTCAAGTCGAAACCCTTCTTCAGACTGATGTCAGGGGAGTGGGTGGGGCAGAGATAGAATGTAGTCAGAGACAGTAAAGGGGCTGTCCCACTTGGGCGACCAAATTGGCGAGTTTAGAAGAGTTTGAAAAAATGACATGTTGAAGCCCTCCTTCAGTTATGTCAAAGACTTCCTTCGACCTCCTTCGATTATGTTGAAGACCAGCTTCGACCAGCTATGACTAACTTCGGGAAAATTGGACTCCGAATAGTGGAGAGTGAAGACAACCTCCTTTGATCTCCTTCGACCTCCCTTCAACTATGATGGACTATCTACGACTACCCTTGACTACCTTCGACTACCCTCGATTACCTACACCTAACATGACGACCTACTACGACTAAACCTATGAGTAAAAAACATTTTTTCCATGTCAACCTTTTACTCGCGGGCATTTTTTAACATATTGAAAAAAACGCCGCGACCTAGCTGAGGCCTCTAGTACGCGGAGACCACTCTCGAGCATGAAGGAGAGTTACAAAGACCTCTTACGACCTCGTGTCGACCATGCTGCGAGTATGAGTCGAGGGCAAACTCGCCAGAACTCGCGGATTAGGTCGCCCAAGTGGGACAGCCCCTTAAGACTGGTTGGAGAACTCGGAAGGGGGACAAATAGTTAGATCTGCTTTAATACTCAGCAATCAGTCAAAAATGGTAGATTGAGGCATAGTGAGACCCACAACCAGGTTATCATTAGGTTTGATATGCTGAAATGGAATCCTGCAAAAGATTTTAATATAAATGTACCAAGTTGATTTAAAAGTTGTTAAACTGAAAAATGGGAAGAATGGGTCAGGGAGGGAATTGCATTGAGGCTTGGCATTTCCATTTTATTTGCCATCTAGAAAATGGTTCACAATATGTTTGGTAAATTGGGTCAAGGTGAAACGTTGCCCAAATTTTCACTCAAACTTAAAATCTCCCATGACCAATTGCAATGGCCTTCGAAACTACTGAGTGAAGCAAACAAATTGAAACTGTGCCAAGTTAAAAAGAAAGTGCTGGAAGAACTCAGCGGGTTAGGTTGCATCTGTGAATGAAATGGACAGATGACATCTCGGGTCATCTCAAAATATCATTTGTTCATTTCCCTCCAGATGCTGCCAGACCCACTGGGTTCCTTGAGCACTTTGTTTTTAACTTGAACTGTTTCAGTTTGTTTGCTTCACTCAGTAATTTGTCAGTTGCATCTGCAGTCTCTTGTGTCTCCGCAATATTCAAGTTGTTGCCACAGCTGAAGAAGCAAACTACTCAGTGATTCACAGACTGCAGATGCTCGAAGCTTGAGCAAAATATCGTGTGCTGGAGGAACTCATCAGGACAGGCAGCATCTGGGGAGGAAATGGTCAGGCAACATTTCAGGTCAGGATCTTCTTTAGGCAGATTCAAATTAACAGCAGATCACAATCCCAAGCAACCATAACAAATTATCAATTGCTGCAGAACTAAACGGACCCAAGTAATGCTTCCAGTGGCTGCTGGTAGTAACAGCAGACTATTAGTGATGGTTAACATATCTATGGGTATTGGTGTGCCCAAAATGCTGAACACAATTTGCTGGGCAAACCTGAATGGTAGCAACTCAAGTAAAATAAATGCTGGCACAGAGTATTGGCCAGTTTTGAGGGAGGATAGTGGTTTTGATTAATTGACTTCTGCAGAAGTTACCAGAAGCTCAAGCATTAGTGTTTTAGGTATAACTCACCCACATTTTAATGAATGAATGAATGAATGAATGAATGAATGAATGAATGAATGAATGAATGAATGAATGAATGAATGAATGAATAAGTTTATTGGCCAAGTATGTACACATACAAGAAATTTGCCTTGGTGCTCCGCTCACAAGTAATAACATTACATACAGTAACAAATAAGAATGACATATAAAACATTCAACATTATTAATAAAACATTACAGTTGAAACATGTGAATGAAATAAAATACCGGAGCAAAAGGATGCTACAGACTTTTGGTTATTGAGTAGAGCTACTGCTCATGGAAAAAAAGCTGTTTTTATGTCTGGCTGTGGCTGCTTTGTCAGTCCGGTGTCGCCCTCCAGAGGGAAGTGATTCAAAGAGTTTGTGGCCAGGGTGAGAGGGTTCAGAGATGATCTTACCCGCTCGCTTCCTGGCCCTTGCAGTGCACAGTTCGTCAATGGGGAGAAGGTTGCAGCCAACAACCTTCTCAGCTGATTGGACGATTCGCTGCATCCTCCGGATTTCGTGTTTGGTGGCCGAGCCAAACCAGACCATGATGGAGAAGTCGAGGACAGACTCTACGATGACAGTATAGAATTGAACCATCATTGCCTGTGGTAGATTGTGTTTCCTCAGCTGCCGCAGGAAATACATCTTCTGTTGGGCCTTTTTGAATGTGGAGTTAATGGTGGCCCCCCATTTCAGATGATGGTTCCAAGGAATTTAAAAGACTCCACAGATGTGACTGTGGTGTTGTTGATGGTGAGTGGGGGGAGCTCTCCTAAAGTCTATTATCAATTATCAAAAAAAGGCTCTAAACTGCAGCCTTCATCCTGTGATGTGCAATCTTCCTTCTATTACCAAGAGCAATATTTCATTTTTAGTCTTAACTGAAGTAGATGTCCAATAGCTCAATCCAAAATAATGTTCATGTCTTAGGATGCGACATTGGCCATTTGGCCCATCGAGTTCAATCTGTCATTCAATCATAGCTGATCTATTTTTATCATTATGTTTAAATCTACATTTAATTTTCTGAAATGGTATTGATGTTTTTAAAACGTTTTATTTACTTGTGCATATTATTTACTTTTATAAGATTTGCCCTCAAGATGTCTCAAACAGGACCAGTAAGGTTAAGTGCAAGTTGTAAACCCAAACGACAACTGTGAATTATACCAGTAAACTATCATTCCTATATCTTACATGCGTCTCAGTGATTGATGACATGCATCACCATTCAGACTGAAGGCTTGTAGGTGATAAACATCTGCAGTTACTTGTGTCAACCGTGAACAAGCAGCTGCAGAACTCATCATTATGGTGAGAGAAAAATATCCCGAAGGAACGCATCCCTACTTATAACATTGAAGTCATTGGGAAAGAGGGTTATGCATTACTGGGGGGGAAGGGGGACACACTGGGGAACAATATGAACTGTTGGCTAGGAGCACAACCCCTCTGTAACATGGGAGAAGCCACCATTATGGTTACATGATAATACAGGGTTCCATATCCCTTCCCTTCCGGCCCTGAACTGTGATTGCTCTGGACTCTAAAGCTGTCATTTAACATTTATCGATTAACATTTATTTTTGTTTAGGATTAACAAAGCTTAATGAAACTGTGCTTTAACCTATATATATTGAACTATGACACCAAGGTCCCTCTGTTCATCAGTATGCCACCATCAAAAATTAGTTTTCATGCTAAAATCAAAGACAACTTGCAGCACGGTGGCGCAGCGGTAGAGTTGTTTCCTTACAACGCTTGCAGCGCCAGAGACCCAGGTTTGATCCCGACTACGGGTGCCATCTGTATGGAGTTTGTACGTTCTCCCTGTAACCACGTGGATTTTCTCTGAGATCTTCGGTTTCCGCCCACACTCTAAAGATGTATATGTTTGTTGGTTAATTGACTTGGTATAAGTGTAAATTGTCCCTAGTACATGTAGGATAGTGTTAATGTGCAGGGATCGCTGGTTGGTGCAGACCCGGTGGGTCGAAGGGCCTGTCTCTGCGCTGTATCTCTAAACTAAACGAAGGGGGAGAAGCACGGTCCTGGAATTAATGGATTAATTGCTTTGTATACTGTTATTTGTTCATTAACAATCTATGCAAAACATGGTATCATCAATATGCCCTAATTTAAAAGAATAATCTCTTGCATTATGTCTTAGCAATATTTCTGATAATACAATGATCTTTTAACCAGTTTCCTAGTTACATTCTCAAAAACTCCCAACTAATTTGTCAAACATGATCTCCTTACATAAAACGGCCTAGACTCTCCCAGGTAAAGTAACTTGTTACCACAGGATTTTCCCGACTACTGATGGCAGGCAATAGTGTTTCCTTCTCCCTTATTTCTTGTAACGCAAGATACGTTTGATACCTTCCATCTGTGAGGTACATACAAATATATGCAAGGGAACAATAAACATTTTATGTAGGAGCTTAAGCATAAATGTTGAAGCATAAGATGCATTTCTCTTTCACATTTCTCTTTCACTAGAGCAGAAAGAATATTTAAAAATATGAACAGATTTGATAAGGTGCGGCAAGATGTTTTAATTTAGTTAGGGAACCACAGAGAGATCAGTTTAAAACACTCACTAACAAAGTTAACATAGAACAAGTCAAGTAACAAGGATTATTGGAGCATGGACAGCTTCTAATATCTTGTGAATCAGTGGCATATCTTTTCAGGAGAAATTACCTATATTATATACAGAGTGAAGAAACATTAAGTTGTGCAAAGAGGTAGGTGCAGGCAAGTTAGGTTTTGAATACTCTTAACAAATATCAGCAGAAATGTAATGAGACAAAACTTTTGTGCTATAATTTTCACCAGTTACACCTCCATCAGGTTGTTCACAAATAAACAGATGACTGGAGTTTAGTTCCACGAGTTACCTTTGTCATTTGTCGCATGCAAATGGAAATGTCATTTCTCCCCAAAAGAAGAATTTAAACTGGTAATAATTCAATAATATTCATAATCAATCATTTTAAGAAGTCACTGTGAATAAGAAAACAAAGCAATACACTGATGCATTATTATCAATATCCAAGTCAAATTCATTGATAATCCTGGCCATAATAATGATATAGTATAATTTAAATGCAAGCAGCTATATTTTGCTTCTAACCTCATCCCCTCCCCTGCCCACCATCACCACAAGGGAATCATGCTCAAACTTCAGGCTATATACATCCTTTCTGTTTTGAATGATCAACTGCATTAGTAACAGGTTTGTGTAGGCACAGCATTAGAGCAGTCACACATTTTCTCTTGATTTGAAGAAAACCAATGAGAGATATGTGCCAGTAGATGGTGCAATGAGTCTGACAATGGGAAACAATTGCCTGGACTCGAGTGGCCAATGTTTTTACGAGCCTGGCATCTGCCATTTCTTGGACCTGTCCTTGCACATTTGATTTTTTTAATGTTTCCTGTAACGGGTTGCTGAATGTGCAATCTTATAACCCCACTGAGCCTCTGACCTCCAAGTGCACAGCCTAAGCAACTATGTGCCTCCTTAACCTATCGGATTGAGGGATTGTGACATTATCTGTAACCTCAGAAGGATGTATTAATTAAATTGGATGAATTCAATGTCAACATATGTTAAAAAAGAGTTATAAACAGAGGGAAAGAAAAAACAATTTCAGAGAATAAATAAAATGTATTAAATTAAATAGTCCTTTAAAATTAATTTACAATCTCAAGGCAGTTGTTATACAATAATTAATATAGTTTCATTAAAAGACAAGCTTATAAGACAACATTTTACAATCTTTGCTACAGAGAGAGGCCAGTAACCCCATCACATATGTATCTATGGAATAATTAATCAATTTATTCCATAGTACTGCTCTTTCCCTAAACTTTTTTGATTCCCCCCTCCCTAAAATTAGATATACAATTCTCATCTGAATATTACTATTATCTGTGCTTATTGCCCAATTCATTACTGTAAATCACATGAAATATTATTCTGTGTTGCTTGTGGTTCCTGTGCAAATCACACCTAATCTGTCTCCTTGTTTGCCATCCTCCCGCTTTATTTGCTCCATCAAAACCCATTCCCGGTCTCGAATATTTCTAACAAATCTTCTCATTCTTCTCAAGAACTGTGGCATATTTTCCAGCCTTTTCACGTAACTAAATTCCTTCTTCCTAGATATCATTTTTGTTAATTCTGCCTGTTCCAAGGACTTGACACCCTTTACAAGAGTGTGGCGCACAACATTGAAACTAATTCTCCAAATTAATATTAAACTGTGCTTTATAAAGATTTAACACATATTTTTTTCTACATTAAAGCCCCAAAACGAAAATGCTTTCTAACAACATTTTCAACCTGTGCTGTTTTCAATGCTCAGGATCCCTATGCCTTGAAATTATACCATTCCATTAATATTGCCAATCCCCATTCTTCGTACCAAAGCAATACACTATATATATATATATTTCTACCTCAGGTTTTTTTCCTTTTTCACCAATCTGATAATGCCCTTGGAAAGTTTGTTAATGTTTGTCTCCTTGTTTACCGCAATTCTACATTTCATTTGCAGTTCAGTTATACCTTCGATATCCAAATCCAGATTGAATGAATGAATAAGTTTATTGGCCAAGTATTCACATACAAGGAATTTGCCTTGTTGCTCCGCACGCAAGTGACAACATGACATACATTGACAGTTAAGAATGATACATTAAACATTAATAATAAAACATTATTGATTAAGCATGTGAATTAAATGAAATACCAGAGCAAAAGGAGGCTACAGATTTTTGGTTATTGAGTAGAGCTACTACTCGTGAAAAAAAGCTGTTTTTATGTCTGCCTCCATTAAGGAGTGCTCATTTAATACTTTATAGTACATAGAACAGTACATTACAGTTACAGGTCATTCAGCCAATAATGTCTCTGCCAAGCACAATGCCAAGATAAAATAATCTCATCTGCACACATGATCAATATCTCTCCACTTCCTGCAAGTCACTGTGCCAATCAAAATGTGACTATCATGTCTGCCTGGTAATCCAATCCAGGCACCCACACAGTGCAAACAAAAATAACCCCCCCCCCCCCCTTTAAACATTTCCCCTCTCACCTTAAAGCTATACCCTCTAGTCTTTGAGATTTCCACTGTGTGAAAAAGGTTCTGACTTTCAAGCCTACCTATGACTCTCCTAACTTTATATCTGTTTCCCCCTCAACTACCGGCCTTCCAGAGAAAACAGTCCACCTTTCACCCTATCAGCCATCGCATGCAGCATATAGTTCTCCAACGTTTTCACTACCTCCAAAGGGATCCCATCACCTTCATGGGAGGTGGTCTTGGAGGGGAGGATGCTCCTCAAACTGTGGAGCATCTTGGACAATTCAGCTCACCCCGTCCATGACACACTGGTCAACCAGAGGAATACCTTCAGCAACAGACTGGTTCCACCAAGATGCAGGACAGAACACCACAGGAGATCCTTCTTCCCTGTGGCTATCAAACTGTACAACTCATCCCCCTGACTCGCCTCCCCATATCTTTGCACATCCCCAATCCTCTCCACTCATTACTTTCATGTTTCATGTATCTTGTGTTCTATGACTGTTGGCAGATCAATTTCCCTCCTGGGAAAATAAAGTTCTATCGTATCATAGCCACATCTTCCCATCCCCACCCCTTTCCGCTTTCCATAGAGACCGTTCCCTCTGCAACTCTCTGGTTAACACACCCTTTCCCAACCAAATCAGCCCCTCCCCAGGTACTTTCCTCTGCAACTGCGGGCGATACAACACCCATCTCTATACCTCCTCCTCAACTCCGTCCCAGGATATCGACAGTCATTTCAGGTGAGGCAGAGGTTCACTTGCACCTCCTCCAACCTCATCTACTGTATCCACTGTTCCAGGTGTGGACTCCTAAGTATCGGCAAGGCTAAGCACAGGTTTGGCGATCGTTTCGCTGAAAACCTCCACTGAGTCCGCTTAGGCCTACCCAATCTCCCGGTTGCTAAACACTTTAATTCTCCCTCCCATTCCCACACTGACCTTTCTGGCCTGGGCCTCCTCCACTGTCAGAGCGAGGCCCAATGCAAATTGGAGGAAGAACACCTCATATTTTGTTTGGGAAGCTTACAAACCAGCGGTATATTGATCTAAAGCCTCCAAGCTTCCTCCATGTCTTGTCTGTTGTTCAACTTTAATTATTTTACATTAGTGAATGTGTCCTAAACTATGGAAATTATACCTAATGAGGCTCAATTAAAAAATATTGTTTGACACTGCTCCTGGGAAGCAAATTGGAGTATTTTACTGCATCAAAAACAATATAGGAACACAAGTAGAGACCACAGCACCATTGGTGGTTATGTTACTGAAGTACGAGAAGATTACACCAAACTTCTAGGGGGGCATGTGAGGAAGGCTGTCGAAGTATACAGGGGGATATAGATTAGTAACAGAAATGAGCAGAGAAATGGCAGATGGAGATATTGCACTTCAAGAAATCAAATGTATAGGAAAAATAATACAATTAATGGCAAGATCCTTAAAAGCATTGTGTACAGTGGGATTCTGAGGTCCATAAGTCCATAACTCCCTGAAAGTTGCAACCATGTAGATAGAGTAGTAAAGAATACATATGGTATGCTTGCTGTCATTGGTCGGTGCATTGTGTATAAGAGTCAAGAAGTCATGATGCAGCTTCACAGGACTTTGGTTAGGTCACATTTGGAGTATTGCATGCAGTTCTGGTCACTCCATTACAGGAAGGATATGGAGACTTTGAAATGGGTTTACCAGAAGGATGCCTGGATTGTTAAACTGAGTTATGTTGTCTGTCCAATTCAAGAAAACTTGATTCAAACCATTGCTGCTAAAATCAATTCTTTATTCTGACAGCACTGGATAATTCTTTAAACCTTCCACCAGAGCTAGAAACTCTGGGGCAGGTCGAAATAACTACTGCTTTGATACAAACGTAACACATTATATAGGTTTTGGACAATTATGATACATAATGAGTGGCAAACTGTTAACCAATCATTATGGTTTACCATACATTTAGCTTATTTGCATTAAATCCTGTCCAGTGATTGACAACACGTATAGTCACATGATTTCCCCTTTTCTGGCCCCTTTACAACCTTTTTCCCCTCTGAATTTTCTTTAAACTCTTTGCTCAAAATCATTTTATTTCAATGAAGTAAAACCACAGAAATATAAAACTAATTCTCATAGACCACCTCTCAGAATATAAAATACACATCATACAGCAATCACACAAAACATATAGTTTCACTTATGGAAAAGAAAGTTATTTCTAAAACTTCACATTTGAACAAAGTCAAATACTTACAATCCTAATTTAAACACAATACACTTCACAAATAATTTCCCTACTTAATAGTTAAAATACAGTTAATATGAGTTTTGCCCCATTCTTACAAAGTGGTAAGGACTTAAGTTATTTCTACAATCCCCAACCACACAAAGGCCACTAGTTGTCACACTTAATCGCTTCTTCCCAAGCTCGGGTCTAGTTTAATTACAGCCTGCCCCTTCTATCTCTGGAAAGGAATGTAACAGCAAATGGAAGATTATCAAAATAGAGTTACTTTCTCAATTTTCTATAAACATAAGAAACCACCCTTATACAAAGGTCACACAACCATCACCAATGCCTTATCTCTTATCTCAACACAAATACATTTAAACAGCACAAACCAGATCACAGACTATTATCTTGTCTTGGTGCCCACGACCCAATATAGACAACCATGAATCCCCTTTATTGCACACCCAAGCTCAAAGATGTGCCATAAAGAAAGGACACATGATGCTCATGTCTTGCGAAGAACCCCATCAATAGCCTATACTCTAAACACCAAACTAAACCAATTACAACTTCTGACAGAGTTATAGCTGCTTCAAAGCAAACAAAGTTGTGCCTATTTACATCAACATCTCCATGTTATAATTCTCCTATGTGTGTGTTCTTTATTTCTTTGTGGGCTACGTATTTCTGAAAACCTCAGCTCCAAGTCCTTCTCTTTCAACTTAACATAAGTTCCTCACACAGAAGTTATCATTTGAGCAATTCTATTGTATAATATTTCCTCAGGATTAGGGGGTTTTGAATGCAGGGAGAGGTTGGACAGAATTTGATTGTTTTCTCTGGAATGCCAGAGGTTGTGGGAAGATCTGATATATGTATATACAATTATGAGAAGCATAGATAGGGTACACAGTCAAAATCTTTATCCCAGGATGTAAAAATATTTGAAGGCATAATATCAAGGTGAGAAGGGCAAAGTTTAAAAGAGATGCACAGGGCAAGTGTTTTTTAAAACATAGATCTGTGAGTGCATGAATGCGCTGCCAGAGGTGGTGGTGAGGCAAATGTGATAGTGGCATTTAAAAAACGTATGGATATGCATATGGATATGCTGGGAATGGAGGGATATAGATTATGTCCAGGCTGATAAGAGTTGGTCTCGGAATTAAGAAAGACACAGTGGGCCAATAGGCCTATTCTTCTGTTGTACTGTTCTATGATTTATGAACCTTGAAGTCCAGACAAATGATCTGGACACAAATTAAAATCCCATTGCAATTGCAGAATTTAAAATGGAATAAACTTAGGGGTTAACATGGACTAGCATCCATTCGTCTGCTACATTACCATAAAGATCTTTCTGGTCACCCATGTTCTTCAGTGAAAGAAATCTGTCATCCTTATCCACTCTGGCCTCCAGATCCAGACTTCCACTCAGATCAAGAGCCGTCTCGAGATCCCAAGAATTAAACAATTGTTCCTGGGTAAATAATTTGGTCGTGTTTATGTCCAAGCATTTGAAGAGAGTATCCAGCAAGGTCACACACATACAGCTCTACCTATAATAGAGACAAAGTGATGGAGTAACTCAGGTAAAATCGACGGTGGCCTTGGTGGTGACGGCGTTGGCAACAGCGACTGCAATGGTGGTGACCACAGTGGTGGCGACTGTGGCAACGGCAGCAGCAGCGACGGTAGAGATCAGGGTAGCGGCAGCAGCCAATGTGTTGCGGCAGCAGCCCAGCCTGGCAGTGTAGGTTGGTAGGTCAGTCCACTGTAACCGAAATCCGTTATAAAGAGGTCCATAAAAATGAGGGCTCACTGTTTACACACAATCTTGCACCAATTTTCATAAATCTTGAATTACTTTTCCATGCAGATAAATATTCCGTATAGATATTATAATTAAAATATGTGGGTAATACCGAATTCAATGAATGCCTTAATAAAACTAAAAAATGTGAAAGAAAATAAAATTTGGCTTTCTGTCCTTTCCTTCTAATAAACCACATGCATTGCTTGTTGTCATAGACACACTTATCGTCCCTTTCAAACTACAGACTATTCAATATCATGTTTTCAGCTTATAAATGACAATACATTACCCAGGCAGTATAGATTAAAGTACATCTGAGTGACTGTGTTTTTAAGTTACAGTTGATAACAATTCACCTTATGATATGTTCATAAGCATGTTCTGGCTTTAAATCTCATTCACTACTATTACCACAATTTGTCATTGTTTCCATTATAATCCCAGGTGCTGCAATGGTACCAGATGGAATCAATATTACAACTGTGCAGAATCTATATGGGCTGTAACAAGTGAAATCACAATGTGGGTGTAGGGAAGTGGTTAATAAAATGTGTTAAAACAATTCTTTCAAGGCATGTGTGCTTGTTTTTTCTTTGTAAATTGAAAATACTTCCCATTAGCTAGTTTCAATCCCATTATCAAATTTACCATACACACACACACACACACACACACACACACACACACACACACACACACACACACACACACACACACACACACACACACACACACACACACACACACACACACACACACACACACACACACACACACACACACACACACACACACACACACACACACACACACACACGGAAAGCAGGGGAGCGCTGTCTGAAATCCGCATGGTGCAAAGCCAAGGTGACACAGACACACACCGCGATGAACAGGAAGGTTAAGACGGCTAGCACAGTGTAGGGTAAGTCAGATTCAGATTTCAAACTTTATTATCATTGTGCAGTGTACAAGCACAGAGACAACGAAATGCAGTTGGCATCTCATCCAGAAGTGCAAACACAGAATAATGTAACAGTAAAATATTTATATGTATATACAGTAATAGTAGTGCAATTTTCGGGGGGGTGGGGGGGATCAGTCACTGGGGGAAGGAATGTCCAGGGGGGGGGGGGGAAGGGGGAGGTGACTGGTAATCACCAAGGTGCAGAGTTAAGTAGGGTAACAGCCGCAGGAAAGAAGCTGTTCCTGAACCTGCTGGTCCGGCAACGGAGAGACCTGTAGAGGGTAAACAGTCTATGGTTGGGGTGGGAGCAGTCCTTGACGATGCTGCGCGCCCTTCGCAGACATCGCTTGCTCTGGACAGACTCAATGGAGGGGAGTGAGAAACCGGTGATGCGTTGGACAGTTTTCACCACCCTCTGCAGTGCTTTCCGGTCAGAGACAGAGCAGTTGCCATACCATACTGTGATACAGTTAGTAAGGATGCTCTCGATGGTGCAGCGGTAGAAGTTCACCAGAAACTGAGGAGACAGATGGACCTTCTTTAGTTTCCTCAGGAAGAAGAGACGCTGGTGAGCCTTCTTGATCACTGTTGAAGTATTGTGGGTCCAAGAGAGGTCATCAGAGATGTTGACCCCCAGAAACCTGAAGCTGGAAACACGCTCCACCTCCGTCCCATTAATATGGATGGGAGTGTGCGTGCCGCCCCTAGACCTTCTGTAGTCCACAATGAGCTCCTTGGTCTTCTTGGAGTTAAGGGCCAGGTTGTTGTCTGCTCACCATGCTGCTAGGAGCTGGACCTCCTCCCTATAGGCCGACTCATCGTTGTCGCTGATGAGCCAATCACCGTTGTATCATCTGCATACTTGATGATGGTGTTAGTACCATGTACAGGTGTGCAGTCGTAGGTGAAGAGGGAGTAGAGGAGAGGGCTCAGCACACAGCCCTGTGGAACGCCAGTGTTCAGGATGAGGGTTGAAGAGGTGTGTTTGTCTAACCTAATAGACTGGGGTCTGTTGGTTAGAAAGTCCAGTATCCAGTTGCAGAGGGAGGGGTCGATGCCCAGGTCGATGAGTTTGGTGATCAGTTTGGAGGGGATAATGGTGTTAAATGCTGAGCTAAAGTTGATGAACAGCATTCTCACGTAGGTGTCTCTGTTGTTGAGGTGGGAGAGGCCGGAGTGAAGTGCCGTGGAGATGGCATCCTCCGTACTCCTGTTCTTGCGGTAGGTGAACTGATAGGGGTCCAGTGTGGGAGGTAGGCAGCCTTTGAGGTGTGCCAGGACCAGCCTCTCGAAGCACTTAGTGATGATGGGAGTAAGTGCAACTGGGCAGAAGTCGTTGAGGCTCGCCACAGTGGAGTGTTTTGGCACCGGCATGATGGAGGTGGTTTTAAGGCACGTGGGTACAGCTGCTTGGGCAAGTGACAGGTTGAAGATGTCAGTCCAGATGTCTGTCAGCTGTGCAGCACAGGCCCTGAGGACGCGCCCGGGGATACCGTCAGGACCTTTTGTGCATTAATGCTGCTCAGTGCCGCATACACGTCGATGGGGGTGAGTGTGAGGGGCTGGTGATCAGCAGGGAGCACAGCCTTGATGGCCATCTCTTGATTGTCCCTGTCAAAGCGGCCATAAAATTGGTTAAGCTCCTCAAGGAAGGAGGCGTCGCTGGATGTGGGGGTGGTGTTGGTGGGTTTATGGTCCGTGATGGCCTGGAGTCCTTTAAAAGAGCGGGGAGCAGTGGGGGGGGGGGGGGGGGGGGGTAGAAGAGGGTAGAAGGAGGGGGGGGGGGGGGGCAAAGAAGGAGTGAAGACACTTTTAAGAAGCCAGACAATGTTTAATAAGCCAGAGATACACAGCTGTGAAGTTCGGCAAGCATTTAACATTACCGGTCGGTTTTCCTTGGTTCAGTGCTTACGTTTTCCTTGGTTCAGTGCTTACGTTTTTTTTCCCCCAATGAGCCAATAAAAATGCCCGGTCAGTAAAGGAGATAACTAAAACTACCTACGATTACCTCAACTACCTACAACTACATGGCTACCCCACTACCACTGCACCTACGACTACAAAAGTATCCATTTTCTCCATGGCGACCAATTTTTGGTCGCAACAAGTTGAAATTTGCTGCGACTATACTGAGGTATGGCAGAATGCGGGAACTCCTCGCGACCATGAAGGAGACTCACCAGAGACCACCAACGAACATGTGGCGACCATGTGGCAATCATGAGGCGAGCGCAGAGTCTCCTGCACTCACCTAAAAAGTCACCTAAGTGGGACAGGCCCTTAACTGATTCTCACCAAGAAGTTCAATTCGATGTTTGAAACCATTTGCCAAATGAGTTGGCATTAGAGCACACCTCAGTCCCAAATTCTCTACATACGCACTTTCTGGCTAAGATTACTAAATAGTGATGATAGTTTCTGCTCCTATTTATACAAAACACTGTGCCCTCAATAGCAAGATATTCCAGGGAACTATACAGGTAGATTATCAAAATATTGCATTATGCTGCATGTGGAGATGTAGTGACAGATAAAATAGTACATTTTAAGAACCATTCAAAAGAAGAGATAATAAGCCATTTCTAAAGCATGAGGTCTAAAAGCTGAAGGCAATAATGTTAATGTGTGAATCATCAGATCATGAATCTTAAAGTGCATTGAAACCTCTCAAAATTAACGCCACATGGCATGGAAACAAGCTCTTCAGCCCAACTCAGCTGTAATGACAAATTTCTGAATTTTCAAGTGTCCCCCTTTCCAGTTGCCATTACTGCACAGGTAAGTAGGAATGATCTTATGCAGACCTAATAGAACAGATCTTCCAGTCATTATTTCCAGTTATTGGTTATTTATTGAATTAGTTGTAAAAACAAAGAGATGAACGTACCAGGTTTTCCTTGTTCTGCATGCAAGTTGTAGCTGGTTGCTGTCCCTGGTCTGGTGAGAACTATGCCATCCCTCCCTGTGCCTGCCACTTCCTGTCCCCTATGCCCTTTTATATACACCACCCTGTGCATCTAATGATCACCCCCAAGTATCCAAAATAATACTGCAAGATATATCTAGACAAAATAATATAATATAACTAGACTAAGTGGGACCCGTTGGGTCCCAGCTCAGAAAGTGCTGAGTTCCCCAACACAATATTCCACCTCTCCACCAGTTCCAAGATTGCTGGCCAGTGTGTGTGTGTGTGTGTGTGTGTGGGGGGGGGGGGGCTTTCTGGAGTGCTAGCATGGGTGTTGTGGGCTGAAGGGATTGGTTTCCAGAGGGTTAGTATGGACATTGTGGGCCGAATGGATTCTTGGGCTGGCAACTCAGTCACTCAGGCCTGGCAGCTCAGTAACTCAAGCCTGGCAGGCTGGCAGCTAAGAAACTGCCAGAAATTCTGCCGAAAACAGGTGAGAGACTGTGAGAGAGAAGGGGGAGAGGGTGGACAATCAATTTTTGTCATTTTCATATTTATTACAGTTGCAAAAGGCACAGTTTAAAAACACATAAAGGGCACTCACAGGTCAGTATTCTCAGTGTTCTGTAGATTTCCAGCTCAGACTGAGAGTCGTGACCCTCTCCCTCCCCATCTTGCAGAGACTGAGCCACCCCCACACTTCCGGGCTTTATAGCTCCTCACCGTCCCAACGGAAAGAGCGTGGCCTTCATGGCGTGATTGACAGGAGAGAGAATCTCAACATTTTTAAAACGTTAATAAGTCTTTTATTTTTCATCGATGGGAAAAATCCTCTGGCCCGGACAGCTGGAGGGGGACTCTGAGTAAGGTGGCCAAAAATCACAGCCGTAAGTGGTCGCGCTTTTTTCTAAAATCAATATACAGTGTAAACAGGAAGTGGTCAAGTTTAGACTTTTAATTATATAGATATGCAAACAGCAGCTAGCCCAAGCATGAACTTTACACATTTTCAAAAATACTATCCTTGCTGTTTATTGTCACAATCGAGTATGTCATGCGGAAGATAATGAACAAACCTGACTTTGGAATACCGTGGAGAACAGACCTAGATTTTGCCGATGACACACTACTCAAGACACACTCTCAGGGCTCGAAATTAGCGGTTGCTCGGTTGCCAATGGCAACCTACAGTCCCGCCGGGCAACCTAAAAGCCATGACATTTTGCCCGGTTTGGCAAGCACCCGGGACACCTATCGTTTAATTCTGAGCGGGCCCCCTCTATATCACTCTCTCTGTCACTCTCCGTCTCCGCCCGCCACCCTTATCCGGGTCTCGGCTCTCGGCTCTCCGTTCGCTCCTCATCCGCCGGCATGGCCAACCGCCTTATACATGCGCACAACCACGGCCAGCACCAAAGATCCTCTAGCGAGCCTCGCTATAGGATCTTTGGCTAGCACAACATCGGACGTGGTTGTGCGCATGTGCCGACCTGCACATGCGCACTACCATGGCAACTGGTCGGCGTCGGCCACTTTCTCCCTCCCTTTGCATTGTGGGAGACCTGGCCGCCATTGCTGTCCAGTCGCCGCCTCACCGCGTCCGTTGAAAACCAACGCAGAATCACTCCCTGGAGCTGGAGTAACTCCCTGGAGTAACTTTTGCTTCTTGGTTTCCTGGTCCTCCAAAAATATCCGAAATGGAATTTAAACTGGAGTGGACGCACCACCACCAAATTTCAAACTCTGAAAAATAACAGCCTATTGCATTTTATCTGTTTATTTATTGTGTATATATCTATATCTCTGGGACAAATGACAATTAAACTCTTGACTTGGACTTAAGCAAAAAAGAGTTCTTGGGGAAAAAAGAGCCACCTTAAATTTAGTTGTGTCCGGTAGGGTACCTATGGTAGGGTGAAGATGCTTTAATTGTGCGGGGAAGAAATTGGTTGATGTTTCGGTTAGAGACCCTTCTTTAGATTTCCTCTTGTGTTTTTAGTTTAATTTAATTTAAAGCTACAGCGTGGAAACAGGTCCTTCGGCCCACCGAGTCCACGCCGACCACTGATCACCTGTACACTAGTTCTATCCTACACATTAGCGACGTAAGTCAAGAGTCAAGAGTGTTTTATTCTCCCATGTCCCAGTTAGAACAATGAAATCCTTACTTGCAGCAGCACAACAATGTTATAAACGAGAAAACAAAATAATGTATATTTATATATATGAATATATGACTATACATACACACACACACACACACACAATTTCCCTCTTGGGATTAATAAAGTTCTATCATATAGTATTGGTGTGTAGGAAGGAACTGCATATGCTGGTTTAAACTGAAGATAGACAAAAAAGCTGGAGTAACTCAACAGGTCAGACAGAATCTCTGGACAAAAGGGAAATATTGGGTTGGATCTGAAAAAGGTTCCTGCACACCTTTGGAATGTGGAAGGAAACAAGAGCACCTGCAGAAAACCCATGCTATCAAAGGGAAAAGGAGCAAACTCCCTACAGACAGCACCCATATTCAGGATCAATTCCGGGTCTCTGGCAATTTTAGGCAGCAACTTTATGGCCAATGTACTGCCCCATAGTCTTGAACTGAATTAAAACATACAGTAGCTGTAAAGGGGGACATAGCGTCACTTAGAGATTTAAGAATGAAAATGGATAGTTTCTTTTCTTTTAGTAACCAAAGTTATCAACGTATAATTTTTTGTATGTTGGAAAATAAAATATAGTGGCACAGCTGGTGGACTTGCTGCCTAACACGCCAGAGATCTGTGTTCGATCCTGTCCTCGGGCACTGTCTGTGTTGAATCTGCACATTCTCCCTGCAAGCGTGTGGGTTTCCTCCCACATCCCAAAGACCCATTGGCTTTGTAGGTTAACTTGTCTCTGTAAAATTGCCCCTAATGTGCAGGGAGTGGGTGAGGAAAGTTGGATAACAGAACTTGTGTGAATGAGTAGACAGAAATACAGAAATGTTGGAGAAACTCAGCGGGTGAGGCAGCATCTATGGAGCGAAGGAAATAGGCGATGTTTCGGGTCGAGACCCTTCTTCAAACTGATGTGAGGGTGCTGGGGGGGTGGGGGGAGTGGGTGCTCGGGAAGAAGACAGGAAGAGGCGGAGACAGTGGGCTGAGGGAGAGCTGGGAAGCGGAGGAGAAAGTCGGGACTACCTGAAATTGGAGGTCAATGTTCATACCGCTGGGGTGTAAATTGCCCAAGCGAAATGTGACGTGCTGCTGCTCCAATTTACAGTGGGCCTCACTCTGGCCATGGAGGAGGCACAGGACAGAAAGGTCGGATTCGGAATGGGAGGGGGAGTTGAAGTGCTGAGCACCTGGGGCAGCTGACACCTAGAGCAGTGGATACAATAGATGAGGTTGGAGGAGGTGCAGGTTGCTGCCAGCTCAGTCTCTAGTTCCAGCTGTTCTTTTTCTCTTTTCAATTG
Organism: Amblyraja radiata; assembly: GCF_010909765.2. Taxonomy (NCBI): domain Eukaryota; kingdom Metazoa; phylum Chordata; class Chondrichthyes; order Rajiformes; family Rajidae; genus Amblyraja; species Amblyraja radiata. The sequence goes on from NC_045959.1 coordinate 79,487,904, forward strand.
TTCTTTCTCTCTTTCCAACTGTTCTTCTTGTGCTTCAAGCTCATGCCTTTTGTTCAGGGTGGCAACACATTCCAAGAGAGCAGCCCTTTCTGCCTGAGCTTTAATGTGAGCAGAGGGCGTTAAAGATGCACATGGTAAAAAAATAGATTTGTGGCTTAATTTAAGTTTTGAGACCATTGAAACCCTGTCATCAGGTCCAATGTCATCCGAGTTTACAACACTCTGTTGTATGTCACTTTCAGCTATGGAGTGTGTAGTTTGCTGTCCAACATCAGATAACCACACCTTTGCATCTTGTATAAAACCATTAAAAGCTTCCATTCTTCGGTGAAACCACTGGTTTTGCCTTTCAAGCTCATTTTCAGGCAGTGGTAACTTCACCAATGACTCGTGGTTTTCTCTAACTTCGTCACAGAGCTTGATTAATTGAACCAGGATAGATTGTACTTGATTTGCATTTTCATTTGATTTTGTAAGCTCTTTCAGCATTTCAATTAACTTGTTAGCTTGTTTACATATCGAGCTTCTTTTCTGACACTTTTCAATGAACAATTCCAAGCCTTTGGCAGTGTATTTAATAATCCTTCTTTCCTTTTCAGAATCCTTTCCAACATCTCCATCTTCTGACCACAGATTTGACCACAGACATACTTGTTCACTATCCCTTTAAGACTCGTTGATGTGAAATCCCTATGCCAATGGTACAATATTTAAAACAAATGATATCATTGATATTCTCAAGGTCACTTCTCAATTCTCCATTATAGAAGCCGTTTTCCAATACAGCTTATCATATATAGCTTCTCCAATAAAGCTTAATGCTGTACATACCCACTCTCCCTGTGTGTTGGCTTTCGGGGTTTCCAATCTCCGTCAGTCAGATTAGCGCAGTTGGAGACCATGCCCAGTTGATTATGAATGGCGGCGTCAGGTTTGAGAACGAAAACAATCCCTGTTCCGTTTAAATAATTCACAAGCTCCAGTTTCTCTCATAGCTAGTTCCCACTTAAATGTAATAGCAAACTTCCGTCCTTTCCAGTGTCCTCCTTTCCAGTTGCCATTACTACACAGGTAAGTAGGAGTGATCTTACGCAGACCAAATAGAACAGATCTTCCAGTCATTATTTCCCATTTAATTGGTTGTTTATTGAAGTAGTTGTACAAATAAAGAGAGGAACGTACCAGGTTTTCCTTATTCTGCAAGCAAGTGGTAGCTGGTTGCTCTGTCCCTGGTCTGGTCAGAACTATGCTCTCCCTCCATGTGCCTGCCATTTCCTGTCCCCTATGCCCTTATTTATACACCACCCTGTGCATCTAATGACCGCCCCCCCCCCCCCAAGTGTCCAAAATAATACCACAAAATGTATCTAGACAAAATAATATATGCCATCAGTAGCTAGCCTAAACATAAATGGCTCCTACATCAGCCATGACAACCAAGTCCCATTTAAGCTAGTCCCAATTGCCTGCATTTGCCCCAATACCTCTAAATCTTTCCTATCCATGTAACTATCTAAGTCTCTTTTAAATCCTGTTATTGTACCTGCCTCAACTACTTCCTCCAGCATCTCTTTCCATATACATACCACCCACTGTGGGGTGGAAGATTGCAACCTTCACGTGGTCCGCCATGTTTCGACGAATGCAATCAACCCGGCATGCACAATCAAATAAGATCAAATAGAACAAGTTGTCCTGCAACTTTAGGCTGTGCACGCCATACGCAGGAAGAAGACCACCTCTGGAAAAAGTCACCTCTTAATTTCTGATTAAACATTCCCCTCTCAGTTTAAACCCATGCTCTCTAATTCTTGAAAACCCAAACCTGGAGAAAGATTGTGTACATTCAGCCCATCTTTGCCCATCGTTATTTTATACAGGTCTGTAAGATCACCCCACCCACCAAGGAATAAAATCCTAGCACAATCAACCTCTCTCTATTACTCAGACCCAAGATTCCTGGTAACAACTTCGTAAATCTTTCCTGCACTCTTTCCACCTTAATGGAATATTTTCTATTGCAGGTTAAGCAAAACTAAGGTTGGAGCAATATTACAAGTGTAGCCTCACTAACGTCTTATATGATTCCATTATCCCATCTTCTATACTCAATGCCAATACTGATGAAGGCCATTATGCCAAAACCCCTCGCCGCCCCATCTAACTATGATGCTGCTTTCTGGGAACAATGTACTTCTAGGTCCCTCTGGTCTTCACTATTTATTACACCACCTATTTGTGCATCATCTGCAAACTTACTAACCATGCCTTGTGCATTCGCATCCAAACTTTTGATATAGATGACAAACAACAATAGGCCCAGCACTGACCTGAGGCACACCACTAATCACAGGCCTCCAGCCCATAAAACAACATTCCACTATCATCTTGCCTTCTAACATCAAGCCAATTATGTCAATTTATCCTGGATTCAATACTTGTAGAACTGGAGGAATTGAGAATTCAGTTCAAGATTTTTTTAATGAATCAGTGTTTATAGACAGGCTTGTTGAAGACATCTGATGGATTCAATTGGCCAACATGGCTACAATAAGCTCACTCTACCTGGAGAATAACCTAATCTAACCCGCAGTACAATATGGCAGGTCATTTGATATTGTTTCTTACACCTGCAACTAATCTATTTTTACCCCAAAACAATCTTTTCATGAATATTAAATACACTCACTGATAAAGAATCATTGTACAGAATGTTATTAGTTCTCAATTTCGGTACTTGGGTTGTAGGCTGTACAAAGGATTAGAAAATATTTTATGATAGATATATTTCTGTTCTATTTTGTTCCCCTCGCTGATTCTATTTACGCCATCCACCCAACCTTTGGACTCAAAACATATTGGAAGCCATTTTTTTAAGACACCACATCCAACTTTCCTTTTCCTCTAACTTGAGACATGAGCGTTGGTTCACTATTGCTATCCAACTGGGTAAATGAAAAATAAACTGTAGGAGGCTGGAAAATTAGATCTTCATCCTACTTACTCCAGATTACAATGTCATCTTGCTGCAACTTGTTCATAATGAGCCTCCATGCTTCTTGGTCTTTGCTCCATTTTACATATGGTCACCATTGATTCTGACATACTGTGCAATGCAAGGACAGGAATAGGCTATGTGTGGACATTTTTAAATATTTGTGGTCAATATCAAAAAGAGAGTTGCATTTTTTGTTTAAAAAAACATTGTTTATATTCTGCATTTGTTGCAATACTTTATCTGGGTGAATAATTTTGATTTCAATATTTTTTTTTTAAATCATGAGATGAGTCCACTGATTTTCAAGCGCAGAAATTACTTTAACATTAGCAACTTACAGAATTATACAAAACTATAAAACATGACAATCAAAACATACAACTACTGGTGATTGAATACAGGCTATCCAGTACAGCCCTTGCTCACTTAATTCGTATTTGGGTGCTATATATGTTATGCAAGTCAATAGCAAACGAAACAACCCCTATATTACGTGGAACATGCAAACACAAAAAAATGTGTGCACGTCATCTTAAATTCAGTCAGGCTGAAGTCTTCTTGTTGGAACAATACAGTGTGAACTAACCTGTGCATTGGAATACGGGTATTTCCATATATGGACATAATGTACTCTTATTGAACAAGCCATATGACCTACTTTGCAGCAGTCGGTGATTGGAACATATAGTCTCGAACAGTTCAAGATTTACTAGAAAAAAAAGATTTACTAGAAAAAAAAGATTTACTAGAAAAAAAAGATTTACTAGAATGTTGCCTGGGTTTCAGCAACTAAGTTACAGAGAAAGGTTGAACAAGTTAGGGCTTTATTCTTTGGAGCGCAGAAGGTTAAGGGGGGACTTGATAGAGGTTTTTAAAATGATGAGAGGGATAGGCAGAGTTGATGTGATCAAGCTTTTCCCTTTGAGAATAGGGAAGATTCAAACAAGAGGACATGACTTCAGAATTAAGGGACAGAAGTTTAGGGGTAACATGAGGGGGAACTTCTTTACTCAGAGAGTGGTAGCGGTGTGGAATGAGCTTCCAGTGAAGGTGGTGGAGGCAGGTTCGTTTTTATCATTTAAAAATAAATTGGATAGTTATATGGATGGGAAAGGAATGGAGGGTTATGGTCTGAGCGCAGGTATATGGGACTAGGGGAGATTATGTGTTCGGCACGGACTAGAGGGGTCGAGATGGCCTGTTTCCGTGCTGTAATTGTTATATGGTTATATGGTTATAAGTACAGTGTTGACAGTTTCGGTGCTAATTGTGTGATCCTGCCAACAAATCATTTTTAACATTTGACATTCATTGACTTCTCATATATATATGTTAAAATCAAAGACTGAAGGTATTGCAAACTGGACTTCGTAGTCGGTGGTGGGGTGGGGGCTGAGAGTTAAACGGAGAAAAGTTTACTTAATTGACTTACTGCAGTGGGCTGGGAGCCTGACACCAGTTGCAGTCAAACAGCGGTGGCTCCGAAGCCTGCAAGGGCGGCAGTCGTTGGGAGCTTTGTGGGCGGGGGATGAACTTGTGGCAGAGGGACTGAGCCCCAAGGTACCGGCAGCAGCCTATGCATCGGCACAAGCCTCAGCCAGCCAGCCAGCCAGCCAGCCCGGATCTACAGCAACCCAAAGCGGTTCACGAGATTCTGGTTGTTTCCAGTCCCTCAGTTATGGCGTTTAAGGTGATCGTCAATGGTTCATACCGTGCAGCCAATGAACCAACACTCCCTGTAAAGGCGGGAAATCAGCGCGTGGGTTATGTCACCGCTTGGTGCCATCAAGATTACAAGAATAAAATAAGAGATGCTACCTGGTTTTCTTTATATTTGAAAAGCTTTTGATAAAGAATTAAAGTCATTGACTTCAGTTGCGGCGAGCTTGATTCTTTTTTAGCATCAATGATATCGGAAAATTAGTTGAAAATGCTGAAGCTCTCAACAAGGATTGTCTGAGTGAGGCTAAACGCAAATTGGAGGAACAGGATTTCATATTTCGCTTGGTCAGCTTACAGCCCAGATTTGTTTTTCTCTAGCTTCAGGTAGCCTCTGCATTCCCTCTCTCTCTCTCTCTCTCTCTCTCCTTCCCCCACCCAAGTCGTACCAGCTTCTCGTTTTCACCCAACAAACAGCTAATAATGGCCTGTATAATTGTTACTTTTTTGCATATCTTCCATTCATTTTTCTTTATCTCTCTACATCATCGTCTATATCTCTCATTTCCCTTATCCCTAACCAGTCTGAAGAAGGGTCTCGACCCGAAACATCACCCATTCCCTCTCTTCAGAGATGCTGCCTGCCCCGCTGAGTTACTCCAGCTTTTTGTGTCTACCATTCAAGAGAAGATGAATTGGGTAGGCATACAACACCCAGATCAATTTGCTGACACATCAAAAAGCAATAGATATCTTTTGAAAAGGTGGTGAGGAAATGAAAGAAACATTTTCAGCCCATCATCGCCTAAGAAGGCTATCAATTGAGAACCTATTATTAGTTTGCAACTTTGGTAGAAGAATTAAGAGACCTAAAGAAATAGGGTATTTTGTGGATTGACTGATCTTAGAATCACAAATCAGTCTGTTGAGACCATACCTAATGTAGCTGTTCACACTCCTGTCCCTGTACTGCACAACCCTGCAAATTATTATTCACTTTTCTACTATTTCTCCAGGTCCCTTTTGAATCTTATAGATGAATCTACTTCCATCACTATTTCTGACAGACCAAACCAAACCAAATCACTGCGTTAAACAAGATTTTTTTCTTAGCCCTCTCTTAATATTAAGGGCATCCCAACAGGACAATGATTATTCAAAGACGTTAAGTGAACCTCAATATCAGATAGTTTGAAATTGTTTTATTGCAATCCACAACTCTATTCTTATGCACTGAAAGCCTACATTGAGTAGGACATTTAGATAGATAGATAGATAGATAGATAAATACTTTATTAATCCCCTTATTCAGGGGAAATTCTGATGACCTGATTTAGTCATTGGACATCAAAGTTAAAACAACTCAATTATGTCATGTGTCTCAGGAAGGATGATGATTGTGGTTGTCATGAATCAATCATCCCAGCCCCAGGACATCCAACACTAAAGGAGTTCCTCAAGAAGTTACTCAAGGCCATAGGCGCAACCATCTGTGAGCTGCTTCATCAATAATCCTCCTTTCATCATAGGTCAGAAGTGGAGGTATTTGCTGATGATTTGTACAATATTCAATTCCCTTTACAAATCCCCAGTAAATTAAACATACCATTGCTGGAAGCTGCAAATCCTAGAGGAACTTTGCTTACATGTTCTCCTGTTTTTACACTTATCTATGCATTTTCCAATACCTCTGCCCACCCTCCTCGCCCCCATTCCCATTGACCATTTGGAAGCATGTAATACACCTCCGGCAGAATGATCACAATGTTTTATTTCCAAGCTCTTTCTGTTTGGTCACATATGAAGAACGTTCTACAACATTATTTTAAAATGCAGATGTGTCTAGAATCTATCCCATTTAGCACAATTATAATGTCGCACAATACAATTATTTCAAATTAGTTTTCAAAGAAAGATTTTACGTCAATGGCAATATCCTAATTTGAATCCTCATAAGAAAGAGAGCAAAGAAATAGAAACTTGGAATTGTTAGTTAGGTCACTGACAAAATCAGGACTCTTGATGGATCACATGATTCCAATGTATATGGACCACTTCAAATCATGCACCAATCAACAGGCCGGGGTCTTCACCAACATCTCCAACCTCTCACTTCAACAGTCTTTTGTCCCCATCTGCTTCAAAGAAGCCTCCATCATCTCAGTTTCATTAGTTATCTTCCAGTAGTTCTAACAATAACCATAAAGAGGTGCTTTGAAATATTGGTAATGACTCATATTTGAGCCAGTCCTCCAGACAATGCAGACCTTCTGCAATTCATATACAGGAAAACTAGGTTTATGGACGATGCCATCTCTCTTGCACCACATTCACTCCGAATATATTTTTTCTATGCCAGGATGCTTTTAATTGACTGCAGCTCTGCCTCCAACAGCATAATACCAAATAAGATAATTGCTAAATTTCCAGACCTTTTTCAATGGGACCTCCATCTGCAACTGGCTTCTGAACTTCTTGACTGGAAGATCTTAGTCGTTTAGAATTGGTCATGCCATCTCCTACACCTTGACGCTCAACATTGGTGTTCCTGAGAATTGTGTGCTCAGTCCCTTGCTCTACTCCCTGTGGCCAAGTAAAATGCCAAATAAAGTCATTAGTCATAGAGTGATACAATGTGGAAACAGGCCCTCCGTCCCAACTTGCCTACACCGGCCAACATGTCCCAGTTACACTAGTCCATCTGCCAGCATTTGGTCCATATCCCTCCAAACCTGTCATATCCATGTCGATCTTTATGTTTGTCATGATACCACTATTGTTGTCCAGATCATCACAGTGATGAGATGAAGCAGAGGAAAGAGATCCAGAACCTTGTGTCATGATGTCAGTATAATAAACTAGCCCTTAAAGTCAGCAAGATGAATGACCTAAGAAAGCAAGGGGGTGAACACGACCCTCTCCTGATCAATGGAGCAGCTGTTAACATCTTCCAGTTCCTCATTCTTCTATATCACCAGCAATCCAACCTGGTCCCTTTACACTGATGTGATGATCAAGAAAGCGCACCAACTTTAGTTTTTGAAACAGAAACATAGAAAATAGGTGCAGGAGTAAGCCATTTGGCCCTTCGAGCCTGCACCGCTATTCAATATGATCATGGCTGATCATCCAACTCAGTATCCTGTACCTGCCTTCTCTCCATACCCCCTGATCCCTTTAGCCACAAGGGCCACATCTAACTCCCTCTTAAATATAGCCAATCAACTGGCCTTGACTACCTTCTGTGGCAGAGAATTCCAGAGATTCACCACTCTCTGTGTGAAAAATGTTTTTCTCATCTCAGTCCTAAAAGATTTCCCCCTTATCCTTAAACTGTGACACCTGAAAAGATTTGGCAAATCCACAAGGATTCTCTCGAACTTCTGATGATGTGCCACAAAAAGTATTCTGAAGGGATGTATCTCAGCCTGGTATGGTAACTTATCAGCTCTTGCCTGCCTGAACTGCCAGGTAGCAATGACCACAGCCCCATCCATCACTGGCTCGTTACCTCCTTCCATCCAGTCCATCTTCACTGTGCGTTGCATTAGGAAGACTGGAAGTATTGTCAAGGATGATTGTTACTCTGGCCATTCACTCTTTCATTTCAACCTTCTGGGACCATCAAGGCTTGGATGTCCAGACATAAGAACAGCTTCTTCCCCAATTCTATCAGATTCCTGAACCGATCACATCTTTCACTCTCCGTTTCCAGAGGTGCTCTTACTCGTAACTGTGCCTCATTCAAATTTTCAGTTATTGTATAATAATATTCTTTTGACAAAGCTAATTTTGTACTACAATCTTGTACCCTGCTGTTTGCACTATTCATTTTATTTGATGTTTTCATCATTACCGTATTTATACTGTTTTTTTCTGCAAGTTTTTAAGTGAACAAGGAATTTCATTGCAACTTGGTGTATATGGCAATAAACTAGTGTGAATGTGAATCTGACATACACAATCAGATTTTCGATATACACTTGCAATAGGTCTTGAGTCAGATTGTTCTCCATTACCTGAAACAGTATCTTCAACTTTGTTACAATCATCAGAACATCAGCAGAGTTAGTCAGCCAATGCCTTCAGCAACAAAGTGTATCGTATTGTATCATATTATATGTTAAATTGTTCTCCATTACCTGAAGCAGTATCTTCAACTTTGCCACAATCATCAGAACAACAAGAGCAGAGTTATCAGTCAGCCAATTCCTTCAGCAACAAAGTGTAGAGGCAAAGGGCTTCCAGAGAATAAGCCTGTTGATCGCATCAATCAGATGAAGTCGGTAATTAGGCCTTTCCGTTGGAAGGTTAGGAGGAAGGAGAGTTTAGGCAGGGGAGGAGATCTACCAGGATTTGTAAAACTGTGCAAGGCTGGATCTATAGCTAGTATCTGAGTGGTATAATTTAGGTACTGTTAATGCTTATGAATTATATATAAATATAACCAGTTTATTTTTTTAAAATTTACTGTCTTATTTAAGTGTAGCATGTTTTTACATATTGATCTACTGCAATTGTATAGGAGTCATGTAATTTATCTACTTTATAACAGTAACTGAAACAGTCAACTCAGAGAAGGAACTTGTAGGATACTATATGTAGAAAAGAACTGCATGTGCAGATTTATACCAAAGATAGACACAAAATGCTGGAGTAACTCAGCTGGATGTTATTGCTGCTGCTTGTGCAGGTGATGGCCTCACGGGTCTCAGCCTCGTGGTGGTTTAGTCACTCCAACAGTTTGTGTCTTTCTACTTGTATGATACTATGCAGATAGAAACATAGAAACATAGAAATTAGGTGCAGGAGTAGGCCATTCGGCCCTTCGAGCCTGCACCGCCATTCAATATGATCATGGCTGATCATCCAACTCAGTATCCCGTACCTGCCTTCTCTCCATACCCTCTGATCCCCTTAGCCACAAGGGCCACATCTATCTCCCTCTTAAATATAGCCAATGAACTGGCCTCGACTACCCTCTGTGGCAGAGAGTTCCGGAAATTCACCACTCTCTGTGTGAAAAAAGTTCTTCTCATCTCGGTTTTAAAGGATTTCGCCCTTATCCTTAAGCTGTGACCCCTTGTCCTGGACTTCCCCAACATCGGGAGCAATCTTCCTGCATCTAGCCTGTCCAACCCCTTAAGAATTTTATAAGTTTCTATAAGATCCCCTCTCAATCTCCTAAATTCTAGAGAGTATAAACCAAGTCTATCCAGTCTTTCTTCATAAGACAGTCCTGACATCCCAGGAATCAGTCTGGTGAACCTTCTCTGCACTCCCTCTATGGCAATAATGTCCTTCCTCAGATTTGGAGACCAAAACTGTACGCAATACTCCAGGTGTGGTCTCACCAAGACCCTGTACAACTGCAGTAGAACCTCCCTGCTCCTATACTCAAATCCTTTTGCTATGAAAGCTAACATACCATTCGCTTACTTCACTGCCTGCTGCACCTGCATGCCTACTTTCAATGACTGGTGTACCATGACACCCAGGTCTCGCTGCATCTCCCCTTTTCCTAGTCGGCCACCATTTAGATAATAGTCTGCTTTCCTGTTTTTGCCACCAAAATGGATAACCTCACATTTATCCACATTATACTGCATCTGCCAAACATTTGCCCACTCACCCAGCCTATCCAAGTCACCTTGCAGTCTCCTAGCATCCTCCTCACAGCTAACACTGCCCCCCAGCTTAGTGTCATCCGCAAACTTGGAGATATTGCCTTCAATTCCCTCATCCAGATCATTAATATATATTGTAAATAGCTGGGGTCCCAGCACTGAGCCTTGCGGTACCCCACTAGTCACTGCCTGCCATTGTGAAAAGGACCCGTTTACTCCTACTCTTTGCTTCCTGTTTGCCAGCCAGTTCTCTATCCACATCAATACTGAACCCCCTAATGCCGTGTGCTTTAAGTTTGTATACTAATCTCTTATGTGGGACCTTGTCGAAAGCCTTCTGGAAGTCCAGATACACCACATCCACTGGTTCTCCCCTATCCACGCTACTAGTTACATCCTCGAAAAATTCTATAAGATTCGTCAGACATGATTTACCTTTTGTAAATCCATGCTGACTTTGTCCAATGATTTCACCACTTTCCAAATGTGCTGCTATCCCATCTTTAATAACTGACTCTAGCAGTTTCCCCACTACCGATGTTAGACTAACTGGTCTGTAATTCCCCGTTTTCTCTCTCCCTCCCTTCTTAAAAAGTGGGGTTACGTTTGCTACCCGCCAATCCTCAGGAACTACTCCAGAATCTAAAGAGATTTGAAAGATTATTACTAATGCATCCACTATTTCTGGAGCTACTTCCTTAAGTACTCTGGGATGCAGCCTATCTGGCCCTGGGGATTTATCGGCCTTTAATCCATTCAATTTACCCAACACCACTTCCCGGCTAACCTGGATTTCACTCAATTCCTCCAACTCCTTTGACCCGCGGTCCCCTGCTATTTCCGGCAGATTATTTATGTCTTCCTTAGTGAAGACGGAACCAAAGTAGTTATTCAATTGGTCCGCCATATCCTTGTTCCCCATGATCAACTCACCTGTTTCTGACTGCAAGGGACCTACATTTGTTTTAACTAATCTCTTTCTTTTCACATATCTATAAAAACTTTTGCAGTCAGTTTTTATGTTCCCTGCCAGTTTTCTTTCATAATCTATTTTTCCTTTCCTAATTAAGCCCTTTGTCCTCCTCTGCTGGTCTCTGAATTTCTCCCAGTCCTCCGGTATGCTGCTTTTTTCTGGCTAATTTGTACGCATCATCCTTCGCTTTGATACTATCCCTGATTTCCTTTGTTATCCACGGATGTACTACCTTCCCTGATTTATTCTTTTGTCAAACTGGGATGAACAATTTTTGTAGTTCATCCATGCAGTCTTTAAATGTCTTCCATTGCATATCCACCGTCAACCCTTTTAGAATTAATTGCCAGTCAATCTTGGCCAATTCACGTCTCATACCCTCAAAGTTACCTTTCTTTAAGTTCAGAACCATTGTTTCTGAATTAACAATGTCACTCTCCATCCTAATGAAGAACTCAACCATATTATGGTCACTCTTGCCCAAGGGGGCACGGACAACAAGACTGCTAACTAACCCTTCCTCATTACTCAATACCCAGTCTAAAATAGCCTGCTCTCTCGTTGGTTCCTCTACATGTTGATTTAGATAACTATCCCGCATACATTCCAAGAAATCCTCTTCCTCAGCACCCCTGCCAATTTGATTCACCCAATCTATATGTAGATTGAAGTCACCCATTATAACGGTTTTGCCTTTGTCGCACGCATTTCTAATTTCCTGTTTGATACCATCTCCAACTTCACTACTACTGTTAGGTGGCCTGTACACAACACCCACCAGCGTTTTCTGCCCTTAGTGTTTCGCAGCACTACCCATACCGATTCCACATCCTCCAAACTAATGTCCTTCCTTTCCATTGCATTAATCTCCTCCCTAATCAGCAACGCTACCCCACCTCCTTTTCCTTTCTCTCTATCCCTCCTGAATATTGAATATCCCTGGATGTTCAGCTCCCAGCCTTGGTCACCCTGGAGCCATGTCTCCGTGATCCCAACTATATCATACTCATTAATAGCTATCTGCACATTCAACTCATCCACCTTATTACGAATGCTCCTTGCATTGAGACACAAAGCCTTCAGGCTTGTTTTTACAACACTCTTACCCCTTATACAATTATGTTGAAAAGTGGCCCTTTTTGATTTTTGCCCTGGTTTTGTCTGCCTGCCACTTTTACTTTTCACCTTGCTACCTATTGCTTCTACCCTCATTTTACACCCCTCTGTCTCTATGCTCACACATTTAAGAAACCCTTTCCCTTTAACTCCATCCTCCACTATCCCATTCGACACCCCACCCCCCTTATTCAGTTTAAAACCACCCGTGTAGCAGTGGCAAACCTGCCTGCCAGAATGCTGGTCCCACACCTGTTAAGATGCAATCCGTCCCTTTTGTACAGTTCCCCCTTACCCCAAAACAGATCCCAGTGATCTAAGAATCTAAATCCCTGCCCCGTGCACCAGTTCCTAAGCCACACGTTCAGGTCCCGTATCTCCCTGTTCCTGCTCTCGCCAGCACGAGGAACTGGAAGCAAACCGGAGATATCAACCCTGGAGGTCCTGCTTTTCAGCATTTTTCCGAGCTCTCTAAAGTCACGCTGCAGAATATTCATCCCCTTCTTTCCGACATCGTTTGTGCTGACATGCACTACCACTTCCGGATGTTCACCTTCGCCCTTGAGGATTTTCTGCACTCTGTCCGTGACATCCTGGATCCTGGCACCAGATAGTTTAGTGTTAATTGTTCAGACATATTAATAAACCTTCATTAATGTTTGACATCCAGTGTACCCACTTGCATGTGAGCACCACATACAACAGATAGTATACAAGTTAACCAACATTCTGCCATGAACATCATCGACCATTGTGGGGGGATGTTTTGATGTTGAAACTATCTATTACTGTCATGTTGTATTCTTTTTTTATGTGCTGCATGGCTAAAAAGAATTTCATTACACCTAAAGGTGTATGTGACCAAATAAAATTTGAACTTGAACTTGAACTTGACCCAGTAAGTTGATCCAGCAGATTGTTTGTTGCTCCAAATTCCAGTATCTGCAGTCTCTTGTGCCTCCATTATACAAATCAACTCAGGTACAAAAATCAAAATAGAGTGAAAAATGCACTAGCTTTAGAGAATTAGGGATAGCCAGAAAAAAGATACAACTTTAAAAATATATAATTTAAAAATCTTCAACCTGTATTAACATTGGAATGAATGAGACTTCAAACCTGAAAAAGCTATTTTTTAGAACCAGATGCTTGACAGTAATTCAGAAGCACAACACAGTCAAAATGGGCATGTAGACTGAAGTGGGAAGTACTCTAAACTTTTGTAGAGACACAGGGTCTTCATGGGATGTCAGTTGACTTGGATTTCAAAGGAACTATTAGACCTTTTTTTGGCCCATTTGTGCTCAATATATGATCCAATCATTATTGTATTGAAAATATTGGTCACATTAACCCTCCATTACTTTATCAAATTATAGCCCATTATATTTCTTTCAAATAACCACTGTTGTACTGTTTAACCAAGAAACAGCATATTAATAATTCCACGGCATAAGTGGTATGCAGAGGTAAAACTACACATTAGCCACACTATTCCAACAGTTCTTTGACTTTGCTGCAAATGTTTTGCATTTACTGAGAGTATAATGTGTATAAGTATATACTCATTAGCTATAATGTACTGCATGCTTTACATTTTAATGGTGTTAGAATTTGTAGCAGGAAATGAAAAGTGATGGAAGATCTGATGAAGAAAAGGAGAACAGATTGCAACAGGGGAAATATAAAATCGTTATAGAAGCTAAAAATATAGAATATTTATGAAACGTGGCCTTAAAATCAATTAGTAGACGATGCATTGCAAACACCATGATGCATGCAAAGCAATTAATATTCATTATTAGCTGGTAATATAAGTTGCTCTTCACAGGCTGACAAGGATCTATGTTTATTTCCAAGAAAGTGCCATTTAGCAGTATAAAGATTGCATGCTCATTTTTTTGTGTTCCTTGGCCTGCCTTATCCTCAACCTAAGGTGCCAAATGAGCCTTCTGTGATTTCTTGCATCTTGATCTGGTTTGATTGTGTTCCTGCCCTCTGATCACATCTACAATTTCCACACAAAAATCTCACCTGTCTCTTTGATCCATTTCTAACATCTGGATCTTAAGTACCGGGGCCATCCTTCTTTGACCTTATGGGCCACAGACCCGTGTACAAAAGTGCAGAGAATAGAAGGAACTTTCTTGGCTAATTTGTAGCTGTCACCACACTCCAGTTAACACTCATTAGATTTAACACGTTTATTATCAACACTGCACACATAGCCCCAGGATCGTCTGCACAAGTACACTGCTCTCTATGGGACATCACCACAGCTCCATAACATACTCACACCTCTGTGCCATAGCTCCTTGGGGCACATCTTAAGTAGGTTTACATTTCTTTGGTGTCTATTGCAGGTATTGTATTCTATTCTCGGTGACGTTATATCAAACTGTATTGTGATTCACAAATATAATTAGTGGCAAAAATAAAATGAAATGTTCTAAAAAAAAATCTACCAACGTCTGCAAGAAGACGTTCCATTCATCTGATGAGGATTGGCTGAGAGTCCGAAGTTCTCTGAAATTTTAATCGTTTATTTTTAATTTTATATATTAAAAAATCAGCTGTATTTGTCTTTTCCTGTGTTCACAACTCTTTCCTTGCTCACAAACATATTAACTGTTCTGAGAGATCAAAAACGTTAAAAGTAAACAACGCAAGCGATAAAATACCGATCAGCTTCCATCTTTTGCTTCTCCGCAAGTATATAGCAACAAAATATCAATTAAAAAAATTCCAGTTGTATGAGTATTTAATACCTACTTTGTTCTAACCTTATAATACCAGCTGATCTAATCCAATAAGGGGTTTTCCTCTGAGGCAGTTAGTGATCCGATTAGTAGATCCCTGAGGATCATCTCAAATTTTCTACTTCGATTGAAAATTACATTTTTCTTTCCATGCCGCAGTATAAAATTCAGGTAAAGCTGCACCCTCTCAAAACTTTTAAGATTTTGAAATGAATAGATTAGAATCAATTATGTTAACATGATGTGCCATCGTTATTATCATTGACGTACTGTGTACAGTTGACTCAAGTTGATAGGGATTTTGGTATTATTACATACTATTATGTTATAAGTACTGTATATATAGAGAGGTAACATAAATACAGAACCCCGCTGAGGCAACATTAGTGGTAGCGTCATTGAACCATGGGTAGTCTACTGCTGAGGGGATACACTTCAGAGTTTAATATAATGGCGGTAGTGATTTTCTACAAATCTATTTCAATTACTATTATTTGTTTGTAAGGTAGACAGTGTCAGGACATCATGTTAATTTAGAAGCTGGCTTGCAAACTTAAGAGCCCTCTGTGAAAACAAATCCAAACTGATTACTGCGGTGACAAAGTCGATCTGATTATTTTTGATATCACAGATTTTACTTGCAATCTTCCCTGCTTTAAACGTTGCCGGATTCTTAATACTAGTGCTATTGCGTTAATCGACTTCCTTATAATATCAGTCTGATTTATTTAAGATCAGTCTGAAGGGTCTCGACCCGAAACGTCACCCATTCCTTCTCTCCAGAGATGCTGCCTGTTCCGCTGAATTACTCCAGCATTTTGTGTCTACCTTCCTTATAATAACAAGCGGATGAATATCATTCGATCTCATTCTTTGGGCAGCATGTATTCACATTGGCTAAGGAGCATGCAGGACATACGAATAAGAGAGAATTGGGATTCTGGAGTTTAAAATGAAGAAGTTCATGATATATGGAACATAAGTTTGTTTTAGCATTAGAATTGTGCTTTTTTCGGTTTTGAATATTTTATATTTTAAATAATATATTTCGGGAAATGTTCCATTGTTCTAACGATCGTTGACATTGAGCATTGTAAAGTTGCAAGGTGTGTCATTTCACCTGTATCCATCTGGTCTGCAACGTGTTCTTGTTATATAAAATGTCTTTATTCCACATTTTAATATCAAATACATAGTATCTTTCCCATTCTCGGCCATTGCAATCCATAAACACAAATGTCAATTCATTTGTTTTTCAAATACAACAAATTATTATTATTTTTAAAGCCCTTGATTTACTTGAACATTTTCACTGATAAAAATTAACCAGCAGGTAACTTCAGGATGCCTTTGCATCCGGAGAAAAAAGAAAACGCAAAGGATAAGCAAAAAGTGCAACCTTATGAGTATTGCCATGTAAAGTTTTTCATCACTGGACTAGTTTATAGTAACGTGACAAAGAAGTGTGAACCCCTGAAATCAGAAATAAAGCAAATAACACCAAATAACGCCTATCGTTCGCAGAATTTCAGCTAAAGTTACAGGATTCTTCAATTGTAAAAGCGACTGGGAACAATAACGAAAATCGTCACTGATGTTTTCATTTTTGTTATCATTAAAATGTGTAAATTCCACATCTTACCATCAGTTAGTTCAAAATAACATAACCGCCTGCAATTACGTGATCGTTAATCGACAACAATGATTGTTGTAAATTAAGTTTTATGTGGCTTTTTAAAAATCCAATATCAAAGCTGCGTTAAGAGTTTCATGCGGCAGGAAGGAATAGTTTATTTAATCTGGCGAGGAAACAAGTGTACCGATTACAATTTACTGCTGATAAGAATATGAATTATTTCTGGAATCCACTCGTCTATGCAGAGGTCGTGGTTGTAATCTCAATTGTACTTTTATTGCATTAAACCATTATTTTGCAGCAACCAGATCAGAGGCTCGGGTTTAATATCGAAAGATATAGTTAAGCAAACATGAGAGAAAAAAATTGCGAAGACGTATGGCAAACAAAAATGAAAGAAAGATTCTGGGTACTAATTCAGCCGAAAACATCAAAAACTGTATTTTGATTGTGGATCTTCTCGCAGATCTGATAAATTAACAAAGTTCATTAAAGAAAAGGAAATAAAAGACAATACTAAATCCTTAATAAAAAAGAACGTTCCCATCCATTCGGATGACCACCCTTCAAAAATACATTGAACAAACAACTTTTCTTTGAGTTTTCGGGAAAATATTTCCAATTTCTTTACAACGTGTAGCCTTCGTTGTTCGATTTCTGGGTTTCCTCAAGTCCCCCGGGTTCTTCCTCCTTTTCCACTTGAACTCTTTGCGGGCCTTATATTGAATAATTAACTAATTAACACTGAGGTCGCAACGTTAGTGACAGGTTTTTATCTGATTAATCGAGAAGAATGATGAATCGTTCCAGGTACAGTATATTCTGGTGACATCGTCCTGCCAAAAAAAAGACTAATTTTCACATTTATTTCCCTTGCTATTACTAAAGGTCGAGGTTTGAACTCTTAAATGCACGCAGGCCGATCAAGGTAAGTAATGTTCGAAAATGCAGAGATTAATCTGTCAACGTCTCCCAAGCACAGTTTCTCGGTGTTTAGGAAGGTAGTGAAATCTAGAAACAAGAAGTCGAATTCGTCTCGTACGTAACAAAACTGCGAAACTATGAATACAAGAAGATTTAGCTGCAGGATTCCAGACTTTAATGGTTTGCATTAGGTAGCGGGGTTTCATGTGTATGAATGGCTCTAAGTGATGAGATCTGCATATTTGTACAAAATAGCAGGCCCCTATAAATGAAGATAATTATACGAGCTTATTCCTGGATAGACAGATGGGCAGCTAATGTCTTTTGGGCTATCCTGCCCATTGTTCTGAATATTCTAATAGTGTAATATTTGCGTCCGTTTTAAACCCATGCCCTGACCATTTGCAGCTCATCGCGATAAAGTTCCCATCTTTCTGTCAGTTAGCTGTGATCATTGATACTTCAGATGGATTCAACTGTTACCATATCTTCCAACAACAGGCAAGAAAGAGCTCGGCGTTGTGAAATAGATTAGGAAGATTAATAAATCCCCTCTCTTTCCTACCAATTCTCAGCGGAAAAATTTAACCATATGGAAGGCGAAAATTAGAATTTCATCACATTAGAGCAAAATGTAATGAAAAGAGGCGAACACCTGGGGCCAACTCTAAAAGACATAATTAAAAGGTTTTTAATGAAACCGGGGGAACAAATACATTCCTACCTCCAGTTATTCTGACACATAAGATTGATTTGCTAGAGGAGTTACGGGATATTATGTTAGACTGAGGTCGCTAGAATGAAAAGCTTCAATAAACGTTCGGTGCCATCACGGAAGATTAGAATCAAACAGCACAAGTCAGAATTAGGAAATGAGTTTTGTACTGTTCCTATTCGATTCCGGGGGAAAATGCACAAATGTACCTCGGTTTTTATTTCTCAACTATGTGTGATCTGTGCCTAAAACACGGGGAGCGGAGTTGTGGGACTGGAGCATTAAGCGTGTTCAATGATGGGTGAAAGTCGCCACACAAGTCAGAGGAAGGCGTTTGTTCGGTTTCTAACGAGACAAAAAGCCTTGAAAACATATGCGTTAAGTTGCGTATACAGATGGCTAGAGGAATAATGGACCAAGTGCCGCTCTGCAAGCTGTAGCTGCGTTGTCTCATATATGTAGATGTAAAAAGTGCATGTGTACATTTTGCAATCGGCTGCCCGGAAAGCTCGTCGCCATCCAGACAGTGCAGTTGAAGAGAAGAGAGAGAGCGATATATCTCACAGGCTGGATTGTTTGTTACCGTTTTAATCCTATTAATTAAAACGTTAACCTGATTGGTGGAAGCACGGTCCCAACAGGCAACCCTTCATAATAACCTGCTCGGAGATAATGATGTAAAAGACTCCCGTCTGCTGATCGCCACGGAAATATCTTGAAGGTGAATCCAAGCAGATAAGCGTTACGAGGTGCTCATCACCATTACCATCAACGGCAGCAGCAGCACATCGGGACAGATCACAGGGTTAAAAAAAAGTGCACACATCACGATCAAGTGGTGGAGAGATCAAAGAGTGGGGGGCAAGCTAAGATATTAAAAGAGTAGTTTATGCAACCACAACAAAATCCCAGCCAACGGACTTGACCTGGCGAGAATGGAAAGGAGCCTCCACCTCAATGGACCACAAGAGGATCGTTTTCGCCAAACTCTCAGCGCCTCGGCTAAAAGGCTGGAGAATACTTTCCGCCCGGCTGCCGCTATCGAGCTATCTCTGCCCGAGCCCCGGTCGCCGATGGTGTGCTTCGAGCAAGCCGATGCCGACCCGGCGCATCAGCAGCCAGGGGGAGAGGCTGGAGGGGGCAGCGGACAGTACGCCGAGCACCAGGTCAACTCTTGCCGGGAGAGCAGCGGAGGCGACCAGAGCTTGGACGAGGACAGCGACGAGCGCTGCGAGCTGATGCTGGGCATGGAAGGAGGCCGTGAGCTGGCAAAAGGGGCCGTGGGGCCGACCGGCAAGAAGAACAAGGAGCAGCGAGCCCTGAGGCTCAGCATCAACGCCCGGGAGAGGAGGCGCATGCACGACTTAAACGACGCGCTGGACGAGCTGAGGTCGGTGATCCCTTACGCGCACAGCCCTTCAGTCAGGAAGCTCTCCAAGATCGCCACTCTGCTTCTGGCCAAGAACTACATCCTGATGCAGGCTCAGGCACTGGACGAGATGAGGAGGCTGGTGTCGTACCTCAACCAGGGCCAGAGCTTGCCGGCGGCAGCGCTACCGTCCTCCGCCGCCGCCCTAACCCCCAGCTTGGGTGCCTACGAGCAAGCGGCGGCTGGCGGATACCCATTCACCGCCAGCGGCTTAGTGGCAGCTACGGCGGCGGCAGCCAGCTGCCCCGACAAGTGCGCTACCACCGCGGCTCTTTACAACACGTCCAGTCTGTGCAAACAGTGCAGCGACAAGCCTTAAACAGACAAACAGTAAAACCCAAGGACAATTTCCATCGCGAGGGGCAAAAATAAACAGTTGGGTATCAACAACTGAACAAGACTTATGTTTAGAACTGGGTCTTTGAACAGAAGTGTTGTTGGAAAAGTTTGATCGAGAAACTATAGATACGAGAAAGTTTTTGTTTTGTTTTGAGGGCGGGTGTATATTTTAATTTTCATTTGGACTATTCTCCGTGTTAAAACTACCGGCCTCAGTTGGTTCAGAGGTTCCATCAGTGTCAGTAGCTACTATGGACTGTTGTATTAGATTCATCCACCGCTTTCTAAGAATCTGTCTGCTGTGATTACGGCTGCGGTACAGCTACATTTCAGACTGCTTCCGTTAACGGTGTGTTTTCAAACTGTCTTCAGACTAAACATAAAATCTGTGTTCTTTTGTTTTTTTTGTTTTGTTTTATAGATAATCATTATCACAAATTGTTGAAGAAATGAAAAAGGATTTTCAGGAATCAATTATTTCATGTGACAAACAACTTGATGTCAATTTATTTCTTAACTGTGAACGAGTTGGGTTTTATAAGAATATGGGGTTTATGATACTGTTACATTATATGGTTTTATTTGTGTTTTCGGCCTCTGTACAGATCACGAAGTGTTAAAATATTTTTGTTACGTTTCTTATGACAAAAACGCTATTTACCCAAAGTGAGCTTTTTTGTTTGCATGACGGCACAGTGCCTGTCCATCTGCAATATATAAATATATAAATATCATATAAAGTATGTATAAAATTGACTTGCCATGTTTCTACTGCTGTTGCGTGTTTGATTTGCAGTTTGTGCAAACTCTGCCTGACATGTTGGTGCCATTGCCTCTCTTAAAGGGTCTGTTGGCAGCTCATGATGTATGAGAGTGGTGATATACAAGTCTGGCCCTGATTATAATATATAGCCATTTCTATGTGTTATCCGTGTTGGAAGACAAATTTATTAAACATATTTTGAACAAATGATATCTATTCAATTTGTTTTATAAGCAAAAAAAAAAGTAGTGTGAGTGGCACAGGACGCATGATACATCAAGTGAAGGCTTAGAGGTGTGACATTATACGGCTGTAATGGCCTTCGTGGTGAATAAGCTTTGAAAATGCAAAACTGTTGAAGAAATTATCACCACTAATAGAAAATAAAACGGTTTCGAGAGATTCTGACAGATTGATCATCAGGCAGATTTAAGATTCAAACTCCTTTCAAGTCTATCTGCGAAGAAACATTTATTTTTTTAAGGTATTGCAGGGCACGACATAACAAAATGTGAAATGACGACATATGGCGAGGAGCTGGATTGTACTCTTCCGCTTGATGGGAATTTGCATAAACCCCTTTTCATGGCTATTTCTTGTCATTATTAAATGCTAGAGATTTTTTATAATCCTTTAATTTGTTCTTCTGCTACGCGGCCACAGTGAATGGCGAATGGAAGGAAACTCAAGCCATGAAGTGCAGTTGACCGGATTTAAAGTAGGGGTTGTCCATGTTGTTTTAATATTCAATATTGCTATTTGTCCTCAGTCCCCGACCATATGCCTTAGACGAGGCTAAACGTGGTCCAACTGGAAATAATATTTTCTGCTCCACTTGCTATCAAAAGATTAATCAGAACCTGTAACTTTTCAGGAAACATAACTATCTGTGCCACAAAGCAATAGCACACAGCCGACACAGAAGGGTTCACTAGCCCGAGGCCAAATTAAATGTCTCTCAGCATTAGATTACAAAGCCTCGGTGCACCTAATTATGATTATTAAAACAATTTCCATGACGATGTCTAATATTATGTTAATTTGAAAACAACTGTGTATGAAAACTGTCGACTATAATACCTAAATTCATTTAATGAAACACATCGTTAAGGCAATTAAACCTCCTGGATGTGATTAAGGAACATAATTGCGACACTGTTCATTGCCATAATTGGGTGTCTTTAATCAAGGGGTATAGTGAGGAGCAACACTGCCATTACTTTGTATTGTTCTCACTCTGCTGTCCATCACTATGATTACGAATTAGACATAACCAGCAGACCTTTGGCTTAATAGCGTGATTGAATGTTGTCGAAGCAATATTTGCTGCCCATCGTTTTGAGTATTTCTTTTCATTTTACTGTGGTACTGTGGACATTGTCAAAAAGGAATTCCGCGTTTATTTTGTAAAGAAACAACCCTCTGTAACTTCAGCTTAAGTGGTATTTCGAGTTCCCACATCATTTACAGCGCGAGTGATAAGTTATCGATACCTTTCGGATCAATACGTGATGGTCTAAGGGGGAAAAAAAGTACACGGGGCGTTTTCGTCTGAGGTTTAGAATCTGCTGATTGGTCTCTCAAAGCCTGAGTGATGCCAGACATTGAGAGCAGCAATTCCACTGATATCGAATACCGCAGGGAATTACAACTAACAAGGGGCAATGATATATCAAAGGTTTTACCACAACACGGAAATTGCCACTGAATTTCTAGGTAAAGCGATTATTTTCCTCTCCAAGTGTCCGTGCAACGATGCCAGAACTCCGAAACAGCCAATATTAATACAATTAAAATACAGTCTGGAAAGGAAAGACACATTTTACTGGAAAATGTAAACAGAATTCGCATCATCTTCTACTTCCGACGACTCAATTTACCTGACTCCCCCCCCCCCCCCCGGGTCATGCCAGGATTGTTAGACTAGTGACTTCATCAAAGCACCAATATCACGAATAGTTCCCAAATGATGTCTTTAAGAGACACAACTGGGTTGTCGGATCATTGGGCCATTGATGGCTGCGACCACACGTAATTTAGTCAACATTTTTTTCTACCGTTGTGCTTTTTAGTACTTTCACGCTGATTTTTTGTTTAATTTAACTCACTAGAACATTGAAGATTATTGTTTTGTTGGGGATAACTACAGAATCTCTGGATGAAGGGCGATTCTAATCCCATGGATGTCCCAGCATGAGTGACATTGACTTTCATAATGTAATGACTTATGAAAGATATAATCATGTGTTAAATTGAATCCTCCGTTTAACTGTTAATGGTGTGCTCAGGGCACATTTATGTATTAGATGCTATGGTAACTAATTACTGTACCGCTGGAAAAAAAGAGGCGATATTGTACTTTCAGGCTTTGAGAAATAATTATTAGAATCCACGTTTTGAGGAGCCACATTACTCTTGCGTGAATTAATGAACTGCCTGTAGGATAACAACACATTTTAACGTGACTTTACATATTGGAGAACTTACCAGTTTTGGAATAGTAAGGAAGACATTGGCCTTCATTACATGGAGACCCAGACAGAGGCGTGGTTTATTATATTATAAATATATAAACTAGATGCACAAGGCAAGATTTAATTCAACAGATATTTCCTGCACGAAAGGACACATTTCTCCTTCTGCTTGTCAAATATGATAATAATCCGAAAGTAGGAGTGCAATTCTTTTTTTATAAACAAGTTGGCAATTTTTGTAACATTGGCAATGAGCTGCGAAGCAAAGAACAACAGCACTCATTACATTTTCAGGCTTGTTTGGAAACACATGTAGGTAAAACGCGATGCAATATTTCACCATCCTAATACTCCCCGCCACTTTTTCAGCAAACGGCATGCCCATTAGCTATGAGACAGGCTTATTTTAGATGGAGAGACGTTTATGATATTACTGGGAATACTTTTCAATAGGAAATCAAACATCTTTAGCCAAGGAGAGTGGAAGGTAAAATATGTTGCCTCCAAAACTGCTGCAGGAATGTGGACAGGGACCAGGTTCTGCTGACATCGTGTCATTTGGAGTGGGACGGTAAGATATATAAATTTAGATTTCGATATTTTATCTATTTTATAATTGATTATGATTACACAGTATGCCGCATACTATGAAAGATATATGATTTGCCATGCGGTCTGCGTTTACAGATAGAATTAATTGAGAGATTACCGTGGTTACTGTCATTAAGGGTGCATGTCATGATACAATTCTTCTATTTCACCCAGTTCCATTTTAATCCTACCCATTGTATTGTTAACGCTGCAACAATACACGTACAGGCATCGGACCAGTCAAAGATCTGTTAATTATCTTTATTAATAGCCAATCAGAAAAGCTGACATGTTATGGGAAATAAAAAGCGGAAGTTTATGATCTGTGCCAAACATTTTACAATGACATTTTGAAAATCACATTCTTGATAATCCGACATGGGTCGGCTAAGTACAAAATGAGGTTGAGTCTTTAGATAATGCAATCATCGAATCAGCATGTGGATATTTGAATCCAGTGTAATAAATACCGATAGGATGGACAAATGAATTATACGAAGTAACTTTTTTTTAAACGCTAGTTTCGCCTGTTGCCTACGCGCATAAGCAAACTAAAGAGATCCGTGAGTTATGGGAACTTAGTATTTCAAGGCATAAAATGAATCATTTTGAGCTGGAACTTCTGACCAACTATCAAGATGCTGGGTTCCAAATGGCTGATACGTATGCTGGGCAATGTCAGTGCTATTTCACACACTTCGACTTTCATCCCCTTCTCAAGGTCCACTGTTCTTCCACATTTCCAGATCGATGAGAGTGCGCCCCTTATAAAATCATACTGTGTGGAAACAGGCCCTTCAGCCCACTTTCCCACACCGCCCAACATGTCTCATCTACACTAGTCCCACTCGCCTGTGTTTCGCCCATATCGCTCTAAACCTGTCCTATCCATGGACCTGTCCAATTGCTTCTTAAACGTTGCTTCAACTACCTCCTGCAGCAGTTCATTCCATACATCCTTTCATCTTCCTTCCCACCAGGCTTCCCGTTTATCGGGTTCTCCTCCACTACGTCTAACAGCCTCAGCTTGACTCCACCATCCAACCCTGAAATAAAACCAGAGTATGCTGGAAATAATGACTAGGTCAGGCAACTTTGGAGAGAGAAACAGAGTTAATCTTTCAGGTCTATTTCTTTTCATCTGGATTAAGAACAAAATCAAACATCTGGAAGTGGTAGTGAAGAGGGAGAGGTGGAGAGAACAAACCGGATATTTGTAAAAGGGCAGGCTCCATGATGGATTGAATGATATGGGGTACAAGATAGAGCACTGCCATGGAACAGAGTCTCTCCTGTGGTACACACAATTGCTGGGGAAAGTATATGTGCTGCCGAACCTGTGATGGTAGACACAAAGCTGGAGAATCTCCTGTGATGGGATATTTTATTCAAAGATTCACTCTCATGGTGCAAAGTGACCATTTCTTGGTTTAGTCAATGATTACCCTTCAGCATCCCCTTCTATCCTTGTTGAACTAGATGTAAATCAAATGGAGATTGGATTGTTGTTTTGTGGAACACCTTTTAATCCATTGACACCATCCTAAGCTTTTTGTTTTGAGCCACTTTACTTTACCAATCTACTCCCATTGTAACTCTACAGCAGCCACTTTAAACCAAAAGAACTCAAATAACACCACAAATCGTGTGATTAAATATGAGATACCGTCTGTGTTAAATAATTTGAGGCAATAATTGCTGTCACTATTTTATCAGGCAGAACCTCTTGGTAATGATTCTGCTATCTCTCATTGTCCCCAAACATATATTTTAATGTTTTACTTGTCTGATTATCACTCACTTTTGTCTTTCATGACTACAAGTTCAGTCACATCTGCCTTACACATTATCATAAACTTTCCCTTTGTCCTCCTTCCTCAGCCTCTCCACCAAATTTAAAATGGATATGTCTCTCATTCCATTAATGATGAACAGTGATCAACTTGAAACATTAACTTTGTTTTTCTTTCCACAGATGCCTTCTGAGCTGCTAAATATTGCTAACATGTTCCATTTTTATTTCATAATCTACACTTACCTTTGTGCAAGAGGGGTCTTTACATATAATCATAGGATTATTATGGCATAAACAGAGGTGATTTGGCCGATTAAATCTATGGTAGGTCTTTGAAAAGTGATCCATTAGTCTCCTCTATTTTACCCAGCCCTGCAAGGTATTTATAAAATCACAGAATTTACTTTAATCCCATCAAGCATTAACACATTCAACAATAAACAAACACAATTAGCAACGCTGTTCATAATTAAGAGTCAAATAATATAAATTTTCAACAATTAAGCAGTTAATGCAAACATTTTAAACATTTTGTAATTAAAAGTTTTATTATATCAACATGAACAATGCAATTTTATTAGATTGACGAGCAAACAGCTGACTTTTTATGCTTTGAAATAAAATGACCAGGATCCACATTTTGTAACAAGATATTTGAAATGTTATAATAGTGATAAATGAAGTGCTTTATTCTCAGTGATCCTTTGAGTTTGTACATAAAAATTTCCATTTAAGGTTAATTGCTGTCACTCAAGCTACCTTAATATGAATTAGTGTCTGATCAGTACTTGATATTCTGAGTAGAGCATTAAGAAATCTTAATTTCCAAAGTTAAAATAACCATCATTTTTTATGCTCTGAACATAGCTTGCTTGGATGAAATTTCTGTCATCTGCAGAAGTTTGCAGATCTTGGTCAGTCACAGTTAAGCAGTGGGATGCAAGCAGAAGCCTACACGTGGTGCATCCCGGGCAATGCTGACGACAGAAACTGTACCACAGAGACTGACTGAAGTAGCCAATTCTGCAACCACCGACCGTCAACCGTCACTGACCGATCGGAAAGACGTGATATAGAAGATGGCCGGACACGAGGAAGAAGAACAGTTAAGCAGCAAAACTCTGGAATTGTAATTTGTGTTTTCTAGTCTACTTTACAGTACAAGATAGATGTTCACCAAATCAGCAGTGATAAAAAAGACAGAATTTAGTTAATATTAGTTTGTAAATATATTGTTACAAAGTTCTTCTTTCGTGTCCATCTTCCATGTTTCAAATGTTGACATCGCTGTCATCGTCCAACCTGAAAAGGACCCAGGCTTCCGGCGACAATCAGTGGGGGCCATCACTTGTTGCATTAGATGATGGTGGTAGCAGAATTAGCTCAGGATAATGTTAAAATAAATACATGAAATTTAAGCTTTTTAAAATAAGCCCATTTTTATTAAAAATGGTTATTCTTTGTGAATTGAAAATATGGTAAGGATGATTTTAGAAACTCGTGGTTGATAATCAGACATAGAAGTGTAAAAAAGTTTGTTAAAAAAATGTAATTGGAATAAATTGCTGCACTGTCCTGATTAGCGTTCAACTGCTCTGACATTAATTTTGAAACAAAGGCCATCACACAGAAAGTTTAATTCAAATTTACAATATTTTGCATAAATTCACATTTGAAAGATGCAGAATTATCATCCCTGGTGTAAATAGAATATATGTATAAAGGCAGATAGCCATATACAGGAAATTAATGACTTTAAGAGCCTGATTTGTTTCAACTGTAAGAAAAAGATCTGATCTATGAAGAGCTATTAACGAACCTAGTTTATTTTCCATTGGCCTGATTCTCTGATTCATGCCAAAGGTCCTTGCTGTATTCAGATGTCTAGGAGTCAATCCACATAATAATTCACATAATTCTATTGGTTGGTGTTGAGTATGGAGTCATGTCAGGCAAGGCTGGATGTAAATAATGTTGATCTGGTGCTTAAGAATCTAAACAGAGTTCACCAAAATGGAGAGTTTAAAGGCAATCCTTGTCTATCCAGATAAATAGCTTGCGGTAAATTAACTATCTAAAGTAATGCAATACAAATGCAAGTTTGCTCAGTTAAATTAGCTCAGATTTTGGATGTTAACAATGCTACAGCAGGTCAACTATATTCAAACATTCATTTGCAAACAAAAAATGCTGGAAATATGTTACAGAACAGGCATCAACTGCAGAGAGAAAATTAGTGAACATTTCACTTGATGTTACATGAAAACTATGAAAAGTTAACAATCAGACTTGTTTTAAGGATCCTGACCCAAAACATCGCCTATGCATGTTCTTCAGAGATGCTGCCTGACCCAGTGAGTTACTCCAAAAACTTTGTGTCTTTTTTTTAATAAATCAACGCTTGCAGTATGATGTATGGTATGGAACATGATATTAATATAATGCTGGTAAGAGTGCTGTTATCATCTGTAGAACCAAAGAGGATAAATGTTTAAAATTTCCTGATTTTAAATTGTCTGATAATAATCTTAGTGTCTGTAATAAGGTAAAAGATCTTGGACATTTTATTACAGAACAAATGACAGATG
Organism: Amblyraja radiata; assembly: GCF_010909765.2. Taxonomy (NCBI): domain Eukaryota; kingdom Metazoa; phylum Chordata; class Chondrichthyes; order Rajiformes; family Rajidae; genus Amblyraja; species Amblyraja radiata. Next base: position 79,516,290 of record NC_045959.1, read on the forward strand.
ATGAGGATATTTATGGGCAACTCCGTATGATGTATGCACAAGCAAACATTCTCTTACGCAAGTTTAGTGCGTGTACAGATGTAGTGAAGTTGTCTCTGTTCAGAGCATATTGTACACCACTCTATACTGCACACCTGTAGTCAACTACGGAAAAGCAAGCTTACAGAGACTTAAAGTAGCTTATAATGATGCCATGAGAATATTACATAAGAGACCTAGATGGTGTAGTGCAAGTGAAATGTTTGTGGCTGCAGGAGTCAATACTTTACAAACTGTCTTAAGAAATCTTATGTATAAATTTATTTGCCGGATTAATGACTGAAAATGAAATCTTCTTGGCCTTATCAAACATAAGGTTCAGCACTAAACGTTACCAATCCCTGCTGTGGAGGTATTGGTATAGTTGTCTCATTGTAGGACACTGATTTTTTTCATTCTTGATTTTACTTCGGAGTCACGTGAGTGACTACGTGAAGAACCCGCTCAGTGCGCAGGCGCGGCATTACGCCAGCAGTGCAACAGCGGCTGCCACGGGACTTAGGCTGTCCCGTTACAGGATGAACCGGACCGTCAGGTGAGTACCCTGAGGTCGGGTTTTAGACGCCGAACACCTCCGCTCAGTCCGCCTTAACCTACCTGACCTCCCGGTGGCTCAGCACTTCAACTCCCCCTCCCATTCCCAATCCGACCTCTCTGTCCTGGGTCTCCTCCATTGCCAGAGTGAGCAACAGCGGAAATTGGAGGAACAGCACCTCATATTCCGTCTGGGGTCCTTGCGCCCTTATGGCATCAACATTGAATTCCCCCAATTTGGCTAGCCTGTGCTGTCCCCTCCCCTTCCTTCACCCTCTAGCTGTCTCCTCCCACCCTCCCATCCGCCCGCCCTCGGGCTCCCCCTCCTCCCTTTTTCCTTCTTTCTTTCCCCCCCCCCCCTCAGTCCGCAGAAGGGTTTCGGCCCGAAACGTCGCCTATTTCCTTCGCTCCATAGATGCTGCTGCACCCGCTGAGTTCCTCCAGCAATTTTGTGTACCTTCGGGTTTTCTTTTACAGGTGAGCCTTTTTCTGCTTGTGTTTTTTACAGGCAGAGAAAAAGGCTCTGGATAAAACTGTCCCCCGTTTTCCCGTCGGGGAGGGGGGCAGCAACAGGCGGTAGGAGCGTTACCCGGTGTTCCGTAATTCCCTGACACCGTGCCGAGGCCAGCCCGCTAGTACCTGAAGCAGCGGGCTGGACGCATAGCCACTCGAGAGGCATCCGGCAGGTGTTCCTGATGTCGGACGGGACGTCTCTCCACCCGCACGGGGGGAGAGAGAGCCGCCTGAGCCGCTGGAGCGGCTCACGGAGCAGGTGCCTGCGAGACGCGCTGCTTGAGGGGCGCTCTCGCATCTACAAGGCAAAAGCTCCAGAAGAACCTGTCCCCCGCTCGACTCCAGCGGAGGAGCGTTCCATTACAGGGGGGGCAGCAACAGGCGGTAGGAACAATTACCGGTCGCACCGCTATCCCCATCACCGCGCCGAGCCCAGTCCCGCTAGTGCCTGAACTGCGGGCTGGATGTCTAGCCATCCGAACAGGCATCTGGCCGGTGGCGTCCGATTCGTCGGACGGGGACATGTCTCCACCTAAATGGAGGAGAGACAGCCGCCTGAGCTGCATCCAACAGCAATTGGAGCAGCTCCAGCGAGATGCGCAGAAAGAGCGCTCTCGCGGAGGGAGGTCAGGCACCCCCTCCACAGTGTTTCATGCACTGCCCTCTGCTCCCTCATTACTGGAGGCTAGCATTGGTGACCAGGGCTGGGCTGGTCTGGAACAGGCGCAGGCGGACGAATTCGGGAGTATGCCAGGGGTGCAGGAACATGCAGAGCTGTTGGGTGTGATGGACCGCTTGTAGCAACCCCACGGGCTGGAGCACCGCTGGAACCAAGAATGGCGGCCAGCATCAACCATTACTGGAAAAGGTGCTCGCTGATGAGCTGAAACAACACAGCACCAGAAAACGGTGAGGCCCTCAAAGTAAAAAGTGTCAACAGCCAAATCTGGGGGCATGTGGGTCACACATCCAGACCCAAGAACTCAAACTACAGCGGATCCTAAGGCTCCTGACGTCAGCCATCACAGCCTTTGCTCGTTCCGTAGAGACCACGGAGATGGATACCTGCCAGCAGGATGTGCTGGCATTAATGTGTACCACACAATTTGAGATCAACAATCTCCAGAGGGAAACATAAGACCTGCCCTCAATCCCAAATTTGATGGCTTGTGTAAAGCCCCAGATGCGGAGACGGACGCGCTGCTATTTGGGAAAGATTTCAATAAAAACTGAAGGAGATGCAGGAAGCATCAAAAACCTTCGGCCTAATGAGGGCAGGCCCCGGGACGAGCAAACCAAGACCTCCGATACCCAAGTGGCAGCACCCCACGGCATCCACCAGTCGACGTCCGCAATATGGGACTGGTGAACGCTTGGGGTCCGCACATTAACCCCAAAGATCTTTCAGATCAGGGCCCACAGCGGACCCTCTGGAAAATGCGCCTCCCCCCAACATCGCCAGCACGTCAGAACAAAATCTTCAGGAAAATGAAGAAACAGAATCGCCAATAACCATGGAGGTAGGTGGGTCTGGTCCCTACCAGCATATAGAGAATAAGGGTGCTTTATTAACAGGGGGGAGATTACACTTGTTTAAAGAAGCATGGGGTATGGTCACGAGTGACAAGTATATACTCAACAACATTACAGGATATAAAATACAATTCATGTCAGAAAAAACGCCGCCAGTTCAACAATGGCCCCAAAGGGTATTTCTCCCTCCGTCAAAGAGAAACGTGAGGGACAAGCTGAACTGGTGAGACTTATCACAAAGGGGGTCATCGAAAAGACCAAACGTGAACCTTTGGAAATTGTATCGAATATATTCACTAAAACCAAAAAAGATGGTGTCTGTCGCATCATCATTGACTTAACATCACTAAACAAATTTGTTAAGTATATACATTTCAAAATGGAGACATATGTTACTGCCAAACAACTGAATTCCAAAGGACACTTCATGGCAAGCATTTATCTTAAAGATGCTTACTATCTAGTACCCATATACAAGGATCATCGCAGATACCTAAAATTTATCTGGATGGTACAAAGCATTGCCCTATGGGCGAACTTCAGCCCAAGATTATTCACCAAAATATTGAACCCAGCCATGGCAATACTAAGAAAACAAAAACATATTGTCATGGCATATCTGGAGGATATTCGCATAGTAGGGAAAACAATGGAATTGGCTGTGGCAGCAGTATCAGCTACAAAACAGCTCCTCGAAACTCTGGGGTTTGTCCTACATCCAGATAAATCTAAGTTGAAGCCATCCACTATCATGGACTACCTGGGCTTCACAATTAACTCAGTCCATATGACTGTTACCTTGCCAAAGGCAAAAATGGTTGAATTAGCACAATCATGCAACAAATTAATGGTCAACGAGCGACCAACTATTCGACAAGTAGCAAGAGTAATTGGGGAAATGGTAGCAGCATTTCCGGCTACACAATTCGGACCTTTGCACTATCAAAAAATTTACAGAGAGCAAAGGTACGGGCAATAAAACGACATACAGGTCACTATGATCGTGTCATGAACTTACCCACTGAAGCAATATCAGAGCTACAGTGGTGGGCAGAAAACGTTTGGCATAGTTTCAGCCCTATCTTTATCACTAACCCTACTTTAGTTATTCAAACAGATGTCAGTGCTCAAGGCTGGGGAGCGACTAACTCCATATCCAGCACAAGTGGTAGATGGACTAAACTAGAGTCATCATTACTACTTACACTGGGCATTAACTATCTAGAGATGTTGGGCGCCTTTTATGGTTTAAAAGCATATGTATCTAATATGCAGCACTTGCATGTTCGGTTACAAATTGATAAATACTACGGTGATGGCTTATATTAACCATATGGGTGGCATAAAATCATTATCATGCGACAAATTGGTCAACATGATTTGGCAATGGTATGTCGAAAGACATATTTGGCTATCAGCTACTTACCTACCTAGGTAAGCTAAACACCCATGCCATGAGAAAATTAAACGCCTGGGTTGCAAGTTTGAACAGACCTTACCTGGAACTGGGATTGTCCAAACAAACCATCACCACCATGTCGGCATCCCTTCGAACATCCACCAAGAGGCAGTACTTAACCAGCATCAAAAAAGGGAGAAGTACTGCCAGGAAACATGGACAACATACGCAACAGCTACAGCCACCAACATACTGGAGTTCCTGGCCATCTACACCACGATGTAGGGATCAGCTACAGTGCCATCAACACAGCGCAGAGTGCTCTTTCTGCTTATCTCAAACCAGCGGCAGGACAACAGGCGATGGGATCCCATCCACTGGTGGTAAAACTGATGAAGGGCATTTACAATATCAAGCCCTAAGCCCAGGTATACCCATATTTGGGATATCAGTGTGGTCCTGACATATCTCAGGGAATGGCCACCAGCCAGATCCCCCGGCCTCGAGCAAGCTACACTAAAGACACTCATGTTGATGGCACTTGTATCCGCTCAGAGGGTCCAGTCACTACACCTATTGCGACTGGACAACATGATCACAGCTCCAGACCAGATCTGTCGTTATCCAGCGACTGGTCAAACAGAGCAGACCAGGAACACCTAATCCAGTCGTGGCTTACCCACCAGAACCACGGTTATGTGCCATGACCCACCTACTATCCTACATAGACACAACCAGAATATTCGAGGGAGATGAAAAGCCTTGTGGGTCAGTCACAAAAACCTTATGGTGGGGTACGAGCCAAACCATTGCGAGATGGCTCAAGCAGGTGCTAGAAACTGCTGGGATAAACACTAACATGTACAAATTTTATTCCACCAGGGCAGCATCCATGTCGACGGCTAAAGAATGGACATGCCTATAGACCACATCCTGGCTACAGCAGGATGGTGGGAAGGGAAAAGACCGTTCAGAAATGTTATAATAAGCCGTTGGCAAAACCTGGTTTATTTGCAGTAAAGATTTACGAACTGCAAATATTTAATTTAAGCCCAGGGGAGCAATTTAATTCTTTGTTGTTATTGTTTAAAAAATACCATTGTGTTTTTCTACAAATAGACTCATTGGTTCATTTCGATAACACTTCCTCCCTCAAGAACTTCGGCAGTGAGTGAAATGAAACTGTTACACGGTTTGAAATCACAGAGCTTTGAAATCTTCACGTAGTCACTCACGTGACTCCGAAGTAAAATAGTAAGATTAAACGAGAAATTACCAGTTTGAAGTTTGATCTGTATTTTATGAGGAGTTACGATGAAGGATTACGTGCCCTCCGCTCCCACCCTCATTATATGGATCAAACTAATAAATTGATGTCTCCTTATCTTTACTATGTTTACTTCAAAATAACTGTGTCTATCTGTGATTCCACACCGCTGCTTGGAAGTATGCCGCGCCTGCGCACTGAGCGGGTTCTTCACGTAAACCCTCATCGTAACTCCTCATAAAATACAGATCAAACTTCAAACTGGTAATTTCTCGTTTAAACTTACTATTTTAAACCATGTATTGTGCTTTTGCATGTAATTTATTGTGCCTTTGTATGCAATTTATTCCATGCAATGTCTTGTCTTTCATCTAGACCTTGAATCTGTAATAAAAAGTAAGTTAAGTTAAGTTTGAATACAGGTTTGTTTTAAGGTGTTCAGAAGGGGGAAGAGAACAAAGTGAATATCTGGATTATGATGAAGACCAAGAGAAACTGAATGACAGAAGTGCTGATGATGTTGCCTGAGAGAGGATGTTGAAAGGTATTAATTGAAGAAATGGTGTTCAAGAAGGAAATGCAGATGCTGGAAGATCGAAGGTACACAAAAATGCTGGAGAAACTCAGCGGGTGCAGCAGCATCTATGGAGCGAAAGAAATAGGCGACGTTTCGGGCCGAAACCCTTCTTCAGACTGATGGGGGGTGGGGGGGAGAAGGAAGGAAAAAGGGAGGAGGAGGAGCCTGAGGGTGGGGGGATGGGAGGCGACAGCTCGAGGGTTAAGGAAGGGGAGGAGACAGCAAAGGCTAGCAAAACTGGGAGAATTCAACATTCATGCCATCCGGACGCAAGCAACCCAGGCGGAATATGAGGTGCTGTTCCTCCAATTTCCGGTGTTGCTCACTCTGGCAATGGAGGAGACCCAGGACAGAGAGGTCGGATTGGGAATGGGAGGGGGAGTTGAAGTGCTGAGCCACCGGGAGTTCAGGTAGGTTATTGCGGACTGAGCAGAGGTGTTCGACGAAACGATCGCCCAACCTCCGCTTAGTCTCCCCGATGTAAATCAGCTGACATCTAGAGCAGCGGATGCAGTAGATGAAGTTGGAGGAGATACAGGTGAACCTTTGTCGCACCTGGAACGACTGCTTGGGTCCTTGAATGGAGTTGAGGGGGGCGGTGAAGGGACAGGTGTTGCATTTCTTGCGGTTGCAACGGAAAGTGCCCGGGGAGGGGGTAGTACGGGAGGGAAGGGACGAATTGACAAGGGAGTTGCGGAGGGAGTGGTCTTTGCGGAAGGCAGACATAGGGGGAGATGGGAAGATGTGGCGAGTGGTGGGGTCATGTTGGAGGTGGCGGAAATGGCGGAGGATTATTTGTTGTATTTGCCGGCTGGTGGGGTGAAAGGTGAGGACTAGGGGGACTCTGCCCTTGTTGCGAGTGCGGGGATGGGGAGAGAGAGCAGTGTTGCGGGGTATGGATGAGACCCTGGTGCGAGCCTCATCTATGGTGGCGGAGGGGAATCCCCGTTCCCTGAAGAACGAGGACATTTCCGATGCCCTGGTGTGGAACGTCTCATCCTGGGAGCAGATGCGGCGTAGGCGGAGGAATTGGGAGTAGGGGATGGAGTCTTTACAGGGGGCATGGTGGGAAGACGTGTAGTCCAGATAGCCATGTGAGTCAGTTGGTTTGTAGTGTATGTCGGTCAGAAGTCTGTCCCCTGCGATGGAGATGGTGAGGTCAAGGAATGGTAGGGAAGTGTCGGAAATGGTCCAGGTGTATTGGAGTGCCGGATGGAAGTTGGTGGTGAAGTGGATGAAGTCAGTCAGTTGTGTGTGGGTGCAGGAGGTGGCCCCAAAGCAGTCGTCAATGTAACGGAGGTAGAGGTCGGGGATGGGGCCCTAGTACGTATTGAACAAGGATTGTTCAACGTACCCGACAAAGAGGCAGGCGTAGCTGGGGCCCATGCGTGTGCCCATAGCTACGCCTTGTGTTTGGAGGAAATGGGAGGAGTCAAACGTAAAGTTGTTGAGGGTGAGGAGCAACTCCGCTAGGCGGAGGAGGGTGTCAGTGGCTAGGTATAGGTTGCTCCCCTGTTCGAGGAAGAACCGGAGGGCTTTGAGGCCATCCTGGTGGGGGATGGAGGTGTAGAGTGACTGGACATCCATGGTGAAGATGAGGGGGTGAGGCGGCGGAGAGTGTCTGAGGTGTCTAGAACATAGGTGGGAAGGGATTTGATCAAGGGGGATAGTATGGAGTCAAGGTATGTGGAGATGAGTTTGGTGGGGCACGAACAAGCAGAGACAATGGGTCTGCCGGGAGAGCCGGGTTTGTGGATTTTGGGGAGAAGGTAAAAACGGGCTGTGCGGGGCTGGGGAACGATGAGGTTGGAAGCTTCGTCGGGCAGGGCGTGGGAATTGATGAAGTCGGTGATGGTGCTAGATATTACATTAATTGAAGAAATGTTTGGAGGAGATATAAATTAAGGGAGATGAATAGGATAGGGTTGAAAGGAAATAAAAAGTGCTGAAATTGTGAAATACACTACATTACATTTCCCAACTAGTCTTAAATAAAAGAGAATGCTGGAAATATTCAGTTGGTTAAGCACATGCAAGGTGAGATGAAAGGGTTAATGTGAAAGGCTGGTAGCCTTCCATCAAAATTGGCCAAGCCCGTTACAAACTGGAAAGGTTTGTTATCAGGTTTGTTATGAGTTTGGTATTAGGTTCTACAGACTGCATCATGCTCGGTGTTACTCTGGAGAGTGTCATAGAGTGATACAGTGTGGAAACAGGCACTTTGGCCCAACTTGCCCACATGGGCCAACATGTCCCAGCTACACGTCCCACCTGCCTGCATTTGGTCCATATCCCTCCAAACCTGTGCGATCCATGTATCTGTCTAGCTGTTTCTTAAACATTGGGATAATCCCTACCTCAACTTCCTCCTCTGGCAGCTTGTTCCATATACCCACCACCCTTTGTGTGAAAAGGTTACCCCTCAGATTCCTGTTAAATCTTTTCCCCCTCAACTTAAACCTATGTCCTCTGGTCCTTCATTCACCTAATCTGAGCAAGAGACTTGGTGCATCTACTCAATCTATTCCTCTCATGAATTTATACACCTCTATAAGATCACCCCTCATCCTCCTGCGCTCCAAGGAATAGAGTCCCAGCCTACTCAACCTCTTGCTATAGCTCAGACCCTCTAGACCTGGCAACATCCCCAGAAATCTTCTCTGTATCCTTTCTAGCTTGACAACATCTTTCCTATACATTGTGCCTAGAACTGAACACAATACTCTAAATGCGGTCTCACTAGCGTTTTATACAACTGCAACATGACCTCCCAACTTCTATACTCAATACTCTGACTGATGAAGGCCAATGTGCCAAAAGCCCTTTTGACCACCCTATCTACCTGTGACTCGACCTTCAAGGAACCATGCATCTGCTCTCCTAGATCCCTCTGTTCTACAACACTCCCCAGAGCCTTACCATTCATTGTGTAGGTCCTGTCCATGTTAGACTTCCCAAAATGCAACACCTCATATTTCTCTGTATTAAATTCCATCAACCATTTCTCAGCCCACCTGGCCAATACAATCAAGATCCTGCTGCAATATTTCACAACCATCTTCACTATCTGTAAAACCACCCACTTTTGGATCATCAACAAACTTGCTTATTTTGCCATGTATGTTCTCATCCAAATCTTTGATATAGATGACAAACAGTAATGGGCCCAGCACCGAACCCTGAGGCACACCACTAGTCACAGGCCTCCATCCGAGAAGCAAACTTCCATCATCACATTCTGATTCCTTCCATTAAGCCAATTTTCTATCCATTCAGCTATCTTACCTTGGATCCCATACAATCTAAAGTGCATTGTATTTTTGCTGACTTCATTGTATATTAATATATATATATTGCATGTCATCTTGGTTAAGGTGAGGGTCAGTCAAGGTCATCTCAGTCAAGGTCAAAGATCTACCACCTACTATCAACTCTAGGGAATCAGCCATTAGTTATATACTTAATAACTGACACCTGCAGATTTACGGGATATTAGCTCTTCATACAAAGGAACAAAGTGGCAATTTTCTGATTCCGACAAACATGCAAACCATATTCACTGAATGGTGTTTTTACCAGGTGGAGCCTTGCGTGTTCAAAGCAATTGAACCAATTAATGTAACCCCTAAAGATAGACACAAAGTGCTGGAGTACTTCAGCGGATTAGACAGCCTACAGGATCTCCCATTTGCCAACCATTTGCCACTCCTCTTCCCATTTCCATACTGACCTTTCTGCCCTGGGCCTCCTCCATTGCCCGAGGCCACACACAAATTAGATGAACAGAACCTCATATTTAACTTTGGTAGCTTACAACCCAGTGGTATGAAAGTTGAATTCTCTCATTTTAAATAATTTCCACTAATATTACCGTCCCCTTCCCCCATCCTAGTACTTTAACCAGTTCCACAGGTCCCCACATTATATCCCTCTTGAGACCACACCTTCCCTAGACTACACTGACTTTGGTGCCTTCCCACACAGTGGGAAACTTTGATTCTGCTGTGTGGGAATGTTTTATGCTAAATTCTATAGTGTGTGTTCTTTATACCCTTTCTGGCTTAATCCCTCCCTTCACCACCTCCAGTTTAAATTCCAGTTGGAATATTTTGGAGGACCCAAGAACCAAGAACCAAGGCTTACCTGGGCACCTCCCTGCCTGAGATTGGTCCTGGTCTTTTCTCGCCTCCAGCTCTTCACCACCCTCCCCCTACTTTCAGTCTGAAGAAGGGACCTGATCCAAAACGTCACACATCCATTTCTTCCAGAGATGCTGCCTGACCCACTGAGTTACTCCAGCACTTTATGTCTATCTTTCTTTGGAATAAACCTACATCTGCAGTTCTTTGTTTCTATATTAAGGTAAACCCTGAGCTCAGTTTATATGATCCTGTTATATGCTTCCATTCTAGAATTCATGCTTATACTAACATTTGCTCCATTTTCATTGAAAGATTATTAGACAAATTAAATGATTCTGGAATTAGATGGCTACTTCCATCTTGCAGTTAGCAGCATGGCAGCTTCTTTACCGACAGCCATCAATAGGGTCTCTGCCAGGAATTGTTCTGCAGGAATATGATAATTTCCTCAATTTTAAAATATATCCTTTACATGTTTATTCAGCGAGGAAAATAAGTCCCATCCTAGGTTTGCAAGCACATTACCTGAACCAGCATGAGCTATGAGACTCACAACATCATTCATTTCCACCATAGGCTTTGTCCTTTCCCTATCATGACAAATTCAGCCTTGCTCAAAGGCAAATTGTTGACAGAGATTTTGTAAGACCACAGGCAAATTATACGGCAATTGTATTTAAAAATTTGTCTCCTGGGTGTATGTGGTATAAATGTTTGCATCAAAGTGACCTACAAAACAAAAACGCTTGGGCATTCTCATGAGCATCTTTATCCTTTTCAGCAAAATATGTTTTTCAGACTCTATGTGAAGCTTAACTCCTATGATATCTGTCCCATTTGTTACATGGAAGGAATGACATATGATTATTAATGTTCTCAAATATATCAAATTATTGCATCTGGTGTAACTGGCTGCAAGATGTTCAGGCAACAGAATTACAAATGGTAAAATGTAAAATATGTTGATCATCAATTGATTTCAGAAAGATTAATAATTAAGTTAATCAATTCTGTAATTTCTTGTCAACTCTCCAAACATTGCTATTTTGCATATCTGATTGGAATTACTTCATCTATAATTTTTTTTGAAAAACAATTGGTTCAATCAGAATTTTAAGCAGCAACTTTGTCAGGACTATAATTCAGCAACATGCCCCTACATCTCTCTCTGTTTGCATGACAAAATCAAGGACAAAGTAGCTGCTCATAGGTGAAAATGGGAGCAGTGTAAAATGATAAATGGTATAACCTCACTGTTAAATGCTGACTGACTGTATCAACCTCTGTCAATATTATTTTGAATGGTCCAGCTCTTTTTGTAGTGAGAAGTGATGAGAATGACCTGCATGCAATGTTATCTCAGGGGCACGAGGAACTGCAGATGCTGGAAACTTGAGCAAAACAGCAAGTCATGGAGGAACTTAATGGGTCAGGCAGAATCGTGGAGGGAATGGACAGGCAAAGTTTTGGGTTGAAAACATTATTCATCCAGCACTTCGTGTTTCAGTTTAGTTTATTTTAGAATTTAGTTTTACTTTTAGTTTATTGATACAGTATGGAAACAGGCCATTTGGCCCAATGAGTTCATGCCAACCAGTGATCACCCATACACGAGTTCTATCCAACACACTAGCAACAATTTACAGAAGCCAATTACCCTACAAACTTGCACCTCTTTGGAATGTGGGAGGAAATTGGAGCACACGGAGAAAACCCACGTGATCACAGGGAGAACGTACAAACTCCTTGCAGACAGCAGCCGTAATCAGGATCAAACCCGGGTCACTGGCACTGTTAGGCAGCAGCTCCACTGCTGCGCCATTGTGCCACTTGTTTTAAGCAGTTATCTTATTTTACCAATAGTGCAGCAAATAAAATGTACAGTCTGAGGACTGATAATTTATAGTAATATTCTCAAAACAAAAACTTTTCTTGTGCAGTGGCATGAGGGACTGCAGATATGAAATCTGTAGCAAAAAAAAGGAGGAAATCAGCTGTTTAAGAAGGAACTGCAGATGCTGGAAAACCAAAGGTAGACAAAAGTGCTGGAGAAACTCAGCGGGTGCGGCAGCATCTAAGGAGCGAAGGAAATAGGCAACGCTTCGGGCCGAAACCCTTCTTCAGACTCAGGAAATCAGCTGGTCAGGCAGTATCTGTGGAGGGTGATAGCCAGTTGACATTTTGGCTGAGAACCTTCACCTGGACTGAAAATGAAAAGGGGAAGTAGCCAATATAAAGAGGTACAGGGGTGGAAGGGAGGGGGGTCTGACAAGAGATATGTAAATACAAAGGAAGGGTTAATTGACAGACAATAGTCATGCTGCAGAGGTAACAACAGAGATTAGCAGTGGTAAATGGAGAATAAAATGGTTGAAGATTCTGTAATCTGATAGGAAAGGAAGATTGTGGAGAAACGGGCTCTGAAAGTGAAATGCTTATATTAGTGCTACCGAGTAGAACATTTCATTTTCATTCAAATGCCTGAGTTCTGAGAAACAGGAGAAACATCTCATCTCTCTTCCTTGTAAAATATTGTTAGGTGGCCACAGCTTCTTATTGGTTTTAGTAATTGGCAAAACGTTGTAAACATTCAAAATTAGAAAATCTAACTTTTCAAATAATGTTTGAGTTCAAGGATTGGTTATATTGTCTGTATGGAACACGGAAATGTTTTATTCCAAAGTTGACAGTGAACCAAGTTGCTGTTGAATGGCAAAAAGAAAACTCAATACCACCAACAATGAGCACAAGGTATGTTTGTATGTAACTGCCTAAATGTCACATAAGATTTCATGTTATGTATCAATGCATAAGGTAAAGAAGGACTGAAAGCATAACTGTTGTTTCACTGGACTAGTAATCTGGAATCATGAAATGACTAACCAAGGGAATGATTAAAAACATTCCCTTGGTTAGTCATTTCAAGATTAGTTTACACACTAATTTTAGAAAGCTGTTAGACTTTCATAAATGCCCAAATTTCCTTTGGGAGTCTGGCATGTATGTGACTTGTGTTTGATTCTTAACTGTACTATGAAGAGGCCCAGTAAGCAGCCTATCTTTACAGAAAAACTAGTTCTGGGCAAAATATACTCGACTTGCCAACATTATTATAGATATTTCCCATATATTGTAAATTAATGTTTAAAAATTATATGATATATTAAACTATTGCATAACTGAAAATATTTCTAATCTTTCCAAATTAGGAATTGTTTTAGGTTAGTACTTGAGTGTTTGAGAACCGATTAATTCTAAGTTAGATATTTTTGCAACAGGAACTTGGATACTTCTTTGTGTAGGAAGGAACTGCAGATGCTGATTTAAACAGGAGATAGACACAAAAAGCTGGAGTACCTCCGCAGAACAGACAGCATCTCTGGAGAGAAGGAATGAGTGATGTTTTGGGTCGAGACCCTTCTTCAGTCCCTGAGAAGCCTCCTCATGATGATTCCCAGAAACGACGACATGATGCACTCTGTGACGCATCGGGGGACCAATTCTGTCAACATGTTGGACGAGGACAAAAGCCAACAGCGAGCTATACGTCGTCTGACACACAAGTGAATGAAAGTCCTCGAGTTACTCCAGCTTTTTATGTTTATCTTGGATACTTCTTTGACAGTTATAAAGTCATGAAGCCATACAGCACGGAAACAGGCCCTTTGGCCCACTATCCATGCCGACCAAGATGTCTCATCTAAGCTAATCCCACAATCCTGCATTTGCCCATATCTCTCCAAATCTTTGCTATCCATTAACCTGTCCAAGTGTCTTTTAAATGTTGTCATTGCACCTGCCTCAACTACCTCCTTTGGCAGCTCATTCCATATACCCACCACCCTCTGAGTGAAAGTGTTGTCCCTCATGTTCCTATTAAATCTTTCCCCTCTCACCTATGTCTTCTAATTCTTAATTCTACTCTGGCTAAAATACATTGTGCATTCACCCTATCTACCCCTCATGATGTTATACACCTCCATAGAGTCACCCCTCAGCCTCCAATTTCTTCTCTTGTCTCTCACAGTGTCCTAGGATATATCTGATCAGGACCAGGAGATTTATCTACCTTCATATGCCTTAGGACTTACAGCACTTCTTCGACCATAACATTGACTATCTACGACATCTCTATTAAGTGTCCAAGTTCTCTGTCCTTCATGTCTTTCTCCACAGTAGAAACAGAAGAGAAATAGTTAAACAGATAATGTTTACAGTTGGATTTATATTTAATAGCTGATCAGAATTAATATAATAGATTACCATTGCAGAAAATTCTGAACAAATAGCAACTTTTAGTTCATGCTGTAGTTGTTCCTAATAGCTCTTTTACAAGTTGCACTGTATTAAATTAGCAATGTTACAAAATTTTGAGATTTAAAAAATCAAGTCTGCAATCATCCCATCAGATAAAGCACGAAAAGAAGTTTAATTTGACACCTAATTCACTTTCATATCTTCAGTATTAAAGAAGTTATGGCCATTTTCATACTCGGAAATTAGCATCTTGTTCCCTATTGATTTTCCATTGACTTAACACAAAAGCTGGGATCAAGAACAGTCTAAAGCCCATAACTTTATTAAAAATTAAGAGAACTGAAAGACATTTTCAGTTATTATAGATTGAAGAATTCTGAAACAAATATGAAACAATCTTACTTGGATGACCTGAAATTAAAGCATATAATTAGTTAGTTACCCAATTGTAGCTAATTACATAATTCAATTACTAGATCTAAACATCTATCCATTTCTTAAGAAAAGATCAACATTTTTAAATAGCTTAAGTGTCCAAATAACATACACACAAGAATTCACAATATAACATGATTTTTAAATCTCATTGTCACGGATTTATCGGCCAAATGGAAGGAATTTAGTGTTTAATACCAGCAAATTAATGGCCATTTAAATAATCTTGCGAGTGGGTTTTTCTGGAACGCGATCATTTGGAACGTTGCAGTTGCAGTGAATTTGAGCCCCATATCGGCAGGAAAAATACTGCCGGTTCGGATGGGCTCCAAGTCACCTTCTCGCAACAAAATTTTGATTAAAGGGATCTTAAGAAGCACTTTTTAATGTAAAAATAAACAGCCTACCTTGCCTTGTCCCCTACGTGAGATCCGTCCCGTTGTCGGCATTCACGACTTTAGAAGATGATTTTTAATTTACTATAACAATTAAATTATCTAACTTGGTTTAAAAATAAGTGCAGAGAACGGCAGTCGTAGCGATTTTTCTTGAGCAATTAAACAGGCTGATCAACATTGATTTAAACAGCCTGGAGGAAACGGCATTTTAAACCCGCCCCCCTCTCAAAGGCGCCAAAGTCGCGCACACGGGCAGTGACAGAACTGCAGCGCCGCTGAAGGTAAGTTTTGCAACATACCTAATTAAATGGAGAGTATAAATTTATAGTGTGCATTGTTGGTGCTGCAGTGTGTTTGGTTGTTCAGAAAATGTTAATGTAGAATGGGCACTGAAATCAGAATACACTATGCATCATATGAAAACAGGAATAGCCCAGTTAATGCTATGAACATTTATAAATATATTTATAAATATATTCTTCTTCTTAGGCCCCCTTCAGTCATGGCTGACAATGGGTATCTCCAGGGTGCTATTCCTATATGGAGGACGCCTGTGCGTGACTTTGTTTAACGTGGGGAGACTGGTGCACAGATAGACACCCCACGGTCCTTGACAGATCTGGGTCAGAATCCTGTGGCATGGAGTCCAAGACGACCGGAGACCCATTTCTGCTGCAGCCTTCATCCGCCTTCCCAGGCGTTGTGATGCTCCACTAAGGCCAGCCATCATCCTCCGCCTGTTCCACCGTTGAGGTCTTGGTTGGATTGTTCTGTCAGAGACCTCCCCCTCGACCTTACTGCCAAGAGTTGCCTCACCAGGAGCATAGCTCCAGATGGCATCGCTCTCAAGATCTCACGTCCACACAAATTTCTCCACCACGACAAGGTGACAATCCATGGAGAAATATATATATATATATATACAGGCTTACAGAGTTTATACTTAGATTTAGGTTTAATATTGTCACATGTACCGACGTACAGTGAAAAGCTTTGTTTTGCATGCTGTCCAAACTGATCAGATTTACCATACATAAATACGATCAAGTCATATTCAAGTACAATACATAGAGCAAGGGGGAAGATACAGAAGCAGAATACAGTTCGCATTGTGGCACAACAATCCCATAGACTTACAGCCACATGCACAACATACTTACATTCAGTAGTTAATTTCCCAGCCCTTAACTTCTATATTCCTTTCAAATAATGTCTTCCAATTTTGTATAAGAAGCAACTGCAGATGCTGGTTTAAACCGAAGATAGACACAAAAAGCTGAAGTAGCTTAGCGGGTCAGACAGCATGTATAGGAAAGAGCTGCAGATGATGGTTTAAATCGAAGGTAGACACAAAATGCTGGAGTAACTCAGCAGGTCAGACAGCATCCCTAGAGAGAAGAAATGGGACTAAAGATGAGTCTCGCCCTGAAACGTCTTTATTCTATCCAGAGAATATGTCTAACCTGCTGAGTTACTCCAGCTTTTTGTGTCTATCTCTCATTTGTACCTTGGCCTAGTTTTACATTTAAAATGTATTCATTATGTATTTTTTTTATTTAAATGTTCTCCTTTTAAGAGCAAATCCTGTCAGAATATAATTCAGTTCAATATCCTGGTTTCCGACGTAGTATAATGAACCAAAACATGATTGAAAAAGGCCAGGATGATTTTTGAAAGTGACAATTATATTGCTTCTTCAAAGAAAATAAAAAGTAGAGTGTTTAATTGTCATATGTACCATCAACTGAACAATGAAATTCTTACTGCCCACTGCTTAACGGGCCCATTATTACAATAACACACATAAGTAAATATGATAGTCAATGATACAATAAAGTAACTGACAGTAACACTATGCAATCATTAAAGTGCAAAAAACAAAGTCTGTAGTGCAACCAAAAACAATCCATAGAAGGTCATAATAATTGAGGTCATATTTAGTGTTGTTCACTGCTCAAGAGCTTGATGGCTGCTGCGAAGAAGCTATTCCCGAACCAGGTGGTCAAGGTTTTCAGGCTCCAGCACTTTCTTCTGGGTGGTAGTAGCAAAATGAGAGGGTGTGAGCCTTTGATAATGGCTGTCTTTTTGAGATGGTGCCTCCTCTTGATCCCTTTGTTAGTGGGGAGTCCAACACCTGTGATGAACCAGACAAGAACGCATTGTAGCTTTCTTCATTCCTGGGTGTCGAGGTTACTATACCAGGCCATGATGGAACCAGTCAGTATGCTCTCTGCCGTATTACTGCAGTACGATTGAGTATTCGCGACGTACCAAATTCCTCAATCTTCTATGGAAGTAAAGACATTGATGAGCTTTCTTTATGATTACATCAATCTGCTGGGCCTAGGACAGATCTTCAGATATATGCAGGTCCAGGAACTTTCATCTGTTGACTCTCTCCACCGCTGTTCCTTTGATGAAGTTAGGGTCATGGATCCCCAGCTTTCCTTTCCTGAAGTCAACTATCATCTCTTTGGTCTTGCGAGCAAGATTGTTGTTGGCACTGGATATCCGTAGCATTTGATGTGCTTTTTCAATGTATAGACTCCCATTGTAAATAATATAGATAGAGTGTGTACCTTTGTGTTTATTGTTTGTGTTTGTTGGCACAGATCATATGCATTATTATCCAACCCAATTCAATGTCACATGAACCTTCACAGGGGCTCATGTTGTCGACCTCCCCGTGGTGAGCCCTGTCAACTGACCTCAGTCAGGCAAACACAACAGAGACAGCAGCAGCGCCACAGCTTGGCGCCAACCTGGAGCATGTGCCCTTTTTAGGGCGGGCACCTATGGATGTCAAACCGGATATCATCACCCTGCTGCAGACTTCATGCTGCCTCAAACGCAAGAAGAAGAACCTTCACAGGTTTTTAATGATCTTTGCAGATCCAATGTTAATCTTTCACGTACCACCCTACTGTTAGCGTGTCATTTAAGGATACCATGTCCTCTCCTTACAATATTTATTCTAGTTTATCAAATTTATTTCTTGCTTTATGTACATCATCCACCTACCTGATGGAAGGTAAATGGTTAAACCTAAGAAAATGTGCAGAGATTTTCTGTTAGATTTCAATCCTCCATATCTTCCATGTGTGCAATATCAGATACAGTATCTGCTCAATACTTTGCACATTACATCTGAGCATGTGTGATCCAACATCTATTCCTCTTTGTAGCTCCTGTGTGTTGAGCCATGGTAACTTAGTTGTGAGCAGCAGTTCAAATGAGTTATGTGCCGTTCTGCATTAGCATTGCTCAAGTTTGTAACATACAACAAAATAAATTATGAAAAAGTATAAGAGGCTGGAGAACCTGACAACATATAAAATGAATGCAAATGCAACTAATATCTCATTTTGAAAATCTAGGCTTGTAACAATTGCTGTGTAGTGCGACAATCCCGAAATGAAGGCGAGGAGCCAGGTGCTTCGGGAGGTATTTTTAATAGCATCCTTCTCCGTACCAGAAGAGTCTGCTAGAGGAAGATGACCCCTGCCCTTTATCCCTCTAGCTAAGGGCCACCTCCAGACTCATCCATTCCCGTGCCGAGGGGTTTGATAGTGGGAATGGCCCGACCCTTGGGAGCCACCACAGGACCCCCCCCAGAACTGGAGGCACGAAACGCACCGGCGGGCGTACAACCCGACTAGAACACGTACGGGAGTCGGCCGACCGAGGTGCTGGCGGATGCACAGGTGGAGGGACAGGCGGAAGGACAGGTGGAGTGACAGGCGGAGGGAGCCGCGAAGGGGGGTGACCTCGCAACCGAGGCTGGGCAACCAGCACCGGCTGGTCAATGACCAAATGTGCCGGTTTTAACCGGTCAATCGACACGGCCTAAGGCCGGCCCCCCATGTCCAACACAAAGGTCAGCTGTCCGTGCTCCAGCAACTGGAACGGGCCTTCATACGGCCTCTGGAGCGGCGTCTGGTGGGCATCATGGCGCAGGAAAACATAGGGGCAGTCCCGGAGCCGATGGCATGTGCGGACGGAATGTCCCATGATAGGAAATCGGCACGGGCGCGAGCCTGCCAACTCGCTTGCAAAGGCGCTGTAGAGTGGATGCGTGCGTTCCCTGCTGCCCCGGCGCCGATGGCACGAACTCCCCGGGCAACGTGAGTGGCGACCCGTAAACGAGCTCCGCTGAGGATGAGGCCAAGTCCTCCTAAGGAGCAGTTCCGATGCCCAGCAAGACCCACGGACAGTTCATCCATCCAGTCCGGGCCGGAGAGTCGCGCCTTCAGCACTGCCTTGAGCTGGTGGTGGAACCTCTCCACCAGGCCTGTTTGCTTGCGGGTGATAGGCCGTGGTGTGGTGCAGCCGCACACCCAACAAGTGAGCCATGGCCAACCACAGCTCAGAGGTGAACTGTGGCCCCCGGTCCGAGGAGATGTCCACCGGCACCCCGAAACGAGCAATCCAGTGCGCGGACAACGCACAAGCACATGTAGCCGTTGAAGTATCGGCCAGCGGTATGGCCCCTGGCCACCGCGTGAAGTGGTCTACCATCGTGAGGAGGTGGGTGATGCCCCGGGATTGCGGGAAAGGCCTCACAATGTCCACGTGGAGATGGTTGAAACGCCGGCAAGGTAGACCGAACTCCTGGAGGGGCGCCCGGACATGGCGCTGGATTTTCGCCGTCTGGCACAGAATGCAGGTGTGGGCCCAGTGGCCAACCTGCTTGCGCAGACCGTGCCACATGAACCGAGCGGCCACTAGTGCCGTCGTCGCCCAGATGGATGGGTGAGCCAGCCCGTGGATAATGTCAAAAACCCTCCGATGCAATTCATCCATTCCCGTGCCGAGGGGTTTGATAGGTGGGAATGGCCCGACCCTTGGGAACCACCACAACTGCAAAAATACTGCAAACAGTTGTTAGTGAAAACGATACTGATCCTTGTCAAAGTTTTCATATAATCTAACAGATAGTTTATGTCACATGACAAATGCAGTACAAAAAGGATCAGCAATATTAAACACTTTTTGCAATTTATGTTAACTCATTACTTTTGGATGTACAAACAGTTGAGAAACTCCTTTCTAAAACTTGGTAACGAAGTACTTTTACTCCAAATATCTTCACTAAATTACTATAAAAATATCAGTTCCAATAGCAACACATTCTGAATTTGTTTTGCTTCTGCACATAAAAGAACATATTTGTACAGTTGCATTAAGATATATTATATATGCACAATGTTTCTGTTCAATTTATAAAGCAATCCAATGTTTATAGAGACTGAAATTGCACTCCATTATCTTTGTGCGATGGATGCTTGGTTGACCCAGAGAAAATAAAACACCATGATCTTTGTTAGTGCAGTTTATCAGAACTTTTACTGGGTTACCCAATAGATTAACCGGGAAAAAACTACACAGATGAATTTTATTTTATACTTATTTATCTATTTATTTATTTATTTATTTAATTCTTTATTTCGAACAGAATAAAAGAATAAAAAGCAAGTGTGAAACAGCATACAAAAAACAAAACAAGAATATTAATAAAGTGTCTACACTTAATAAACAATATCTATAAATAAATGAAATCGTATGTGTCCGAAAAATAGCAGGAAGAAGCCAAAGCTTATTAATTCCCACCCCTTATTCAACTGCTTATAATTATCTGATACATATTTAGCAGCTATATGTACACCATATGTACACCAGCAGCTATATGTACACCAAATTATTTACATTTATACACTAATCAAATATTTACAAAGCCATAGAAAAAAGAGAGAGAAAAAAGAAGAAAAAAAAGAAAAAACCCTCATATACTATACAGTATCTTAGTCATATATACAACCATCACCCTATAATCACCCTTCCCAATACAATCAGTATAACAAATATCCCACTCACAATCACCTATCCTCATTTCCTTTAAAAAAAGTGTTTTTGTACATCTTTTTAAACTGAATTATGTTTGTGCTAAGTTTGATCTCCTGTTCCAGACCATTCCACAAATTCACACCACAGATTGCTATGCACATACTTTTAAGAGTTGTTCTGACATTGAGTTTTTTTAAATTATGTTCCCCTCTCAAACTATACCCATCCTGTCTTTCCATAAACAGTTTTTGTATATTTCTTGGAAGTAAATTATTTCTTGCTTTGTACATGATTTGCGCAGTCTTAAATTTAACCAGATCGGTAAACTTTAAGAATATGACTTTATGTGACTTTAAGAATAATAAATTGGTATGTTTAAGATATCCAACGTTATTGATAATTCTTATTGCTCTTTTTTGTAATGTGCATAACGGCTGTAGGTTGGTTT
This sequence comes from Amblyraja radiata, assembly GCF_010909765.2. Classification (NCBI taxonomy): domain Eukaryota; kingdom Metazoa; phylum Chordata; class Chondrichthyes; order Rajiformes; family Rajidae; genus Amblyraja; species Amblyraja radiata. Next base: position 79,537,676 of record NC_045959.1, read on the forward strand.
TGTAAGGTGTTATCCCATATCTCCACACAGTAACTCAGATATGGCAATATGAGTGTATTATACAGAGTATGTAATGATTTGTGGTCCTAGAATGTGTCTTGATTTTCCCAATATTGCTATAGACTTTGCCAGTTTTACTTTGATGTGGTTTATATGTGGTTTCCAGCAGATTTTGTGGTCTAAGATCACACCAAGAAATTTATTTTCATATACTCTTTCTATACTTATGTTATCTATTTTCAATTGTACTTGAGGGTTTGTTTTATGTTTTCCAAATAGCATAATCTTTGTTTTGCTTAAATTTAGAGACAATTTGATGACATCAAACCACTGTTTTAATTTATTCATTTCTGATGTGATGATCTCCAAAAGCTGCTTCAAATTGTCACAGGAACAAAAAATATTCGTATCATCGGCAAATATAATCAATTTCAGTATATTTGATACTCTTGCATATGTCGTTAATGTATATTATGAAAAGCTTTGGACCTAACACAGACCCTTGAGGTACTCCACAAGTTATGTTCATATAAATGTGTTATATAAATGTGTTATCACTGAAATACGAGTGATAGAACTTTCTGTACCCACGGTGGCGCAGCAGTAGAGTTACAGCGCTTGCAGCGCCGGAGATTCTGGGTCCAATCCCAACTACAGTAGCTGTCTGTGCGGAGTTTGTACGTTCTCCCCGTGACCTTGTGGGTTTTCTCTGAGATCTTCACTTTCCTCCCACACTCCAAAGACGTACAGGTTTGTAGGTTAATTGGCTTGGTGTATGTGTAAAAAATTGTCCCTAGTGTGTGTAGGATAGTGTTAGTGTGCGGGGATCACTGGTCGGTGCAGACTCGGTGGGCCGAAGGGCCTGTTTCCACGCTGTATCTCTAAACTAAACTAAACTAAAGGACTGTCAGTGGGAGTTGTCTTTCACCACAATCTCCTGCAGTTCACAAGCAGCTAGATAGGATTAGCAACATTTATTTTCACAAATTGCTGCTTCCGGTGCTCGACGTTATTCGCTGTATTTGCCCCCCGCCATAGTGCACAACATTGCAATACCTCATCAAGGCTTCATCTGCACTACCTCCCAAACCATAACATTTTCACAGACAATGGGAACACCAATTCCAAGTACCCATCAAGTCACACACATCCTTATAAACGTCATACTTATTTATTATAGTTTCTTCTTTTCACCTGACCAGAGATGTTTGAGGACAATAGCTGGGATGGTCAATAAGTTATGGTTTTTCCAGGGATATGCCAAATTCTGAGAATGAATTCATAAAAGAAAGTCAAGACATCAAAATTCAGCAGCAAAGGATTTCTGATTCATGAGGGCCTTTTAGTTGTGGCGCATCCTCTCTTTTACTGGTTTCAGCCTGACTTTGGGGGTATTTCCTGGAAACCCATCTGGAATTGGACTGGAACAATCAGGAACATCCGTGGGATCGAATTAACTCGATAAACCTCGAGTTCTCTCCCATCTGTACCTATTGTTATTAATTCACAGGGATCAATGTAGCTTGGATAGAAAGTAATTGTTTTAGTTCAGTAACAGTGATTTTTGATACATTTGCATTCCACATCTGGCCCCAGGACAAAGATTTGTTCATTCAAGAGGTTTAATGCTTCACAAGCTGTTCACTGTGGCAGAGTAATAAACATTGTGCTTAAAACAAAATGCTGAACAATCTTGTGCGTATTTAATCACCAGACTCGGAGATGGCTAAAATGAACATGCGGATCTGGCAGCCATGAAACAGGCACTGCCAAGGTAGAACCATACTTGGAACATGGGGCAAGTCAGGTAAAGATAAATGCTCTTCAATGTAAATCAGCCTGAAATCATAACACTAACCCTGAGTAACTGGTATTCCCGTATCCTGTATCTGTACACTGTGGACGGCTTGATTGTAATCAAGTATAGTAGTCTTTCCACTGACTGGATAGCGCATAACAAAAAACTTTACACATGACAATAAACTACTAAACTAAACTGAACTAAAGATCCCTCTCTTAGAACATTTACATTTTTAATACTTTCAACAACTGTTTTAACATTGCACATACGTTTATAATTTATAATATACTACCATTAAAGAGTAGCTATTACAAGTTAGCAACTACAATAATGTAGTTTCTGGTTTAATTTGCATCTCCAGTATTCTATTTTCAGATAGTGGGAGATGTCCAGGACAAGTGCAGAAGGTCACTGTGCCATGCATCTTGGTTGCAGTGTGGAATGCGATTCACTGGTGTATCCAGGTCAGACAGTCACTCGACATTTCAAGCCTACTTCATTGCACCACTCCTGACATTCACATCCCGACCACATTGGCACTAAGTTCCGCTATCAGCATGTTTGGAATCATAAACAAGATGAGAAATATCTCACCCTAGGCCAAAGATGCAACGGTTATCAACATAAGGATAATTGTGAAACTCAATTGGATCATGACAGGGAAAACTGACCCATGACTGTTGATTCCACTTCCGGACCACTTCCACCGCTGGACATGGGGGGGGGGGGGGGGCAGGGTGTGGTGGAGGCGCCCCTCAAAATAAGGGAACGGATTCCATGCCAGTGGGCCACATGAGTGGCAAAGGTGGGGGATAAATTTGGGAAATTTGAGCAATGTATGTAGAATATTGTATGAATATTTTGTATAGCCTCCGAAAATGTTGTATGAATGTTTTTGCACGGTTCATGTATTGTATATATTTATTAACTGAATAAAGTCTATTTTGAAAATTAAAAAAAACTTCCAAACCTCTTCCCAACAACCCCTGCTGTGCCACCACACTAGCATCTCTAGAGTCAGTGGGCTACATACTGCTCTGTTTCCCTGTGGTCTGGATTACCACAGTTCAGGTTCAGATTATGGTGTCTACGGTGCTCTTGCAGGCTCCAAAATCCAGAGGACGTGAGCTAAAAACAACTCTTCAGACAGAGCACAGATCTGAGCAACTGCTTCTACCTCAAATGAAGCCACAACCTGTAACAAAGAGGAGTCATGTAAAGATGAAGTGATTGTAAGCACACTGGTGCAAGAGAACATATTTACAGTGAAGTTTCTGTTAAATTGATACATTTTGCAAATATTTTTCCATCTTGTTCAATCTTGAATGAGGTGGGATTACGTGAAGAGCCCGCCAGTCGGCATGCGCATCAATCTTTAGAGCAGCTGTATGAAACCACAGAATAGTTGCTGACCTAAGCTATGGGAAGATTAACAACCTTAGAACAACCGAATGATCTTTATGAGAGGTAAGGTTGGGAGTGGAGGGCACGTAATCCCTCACTTCAACTTCTCATAAAATAAAGATCAAACTTCAAATGGTAAGTTCTCGTTTAATCTTTCTATTTTATATCGAAGTCACGTGAGTGACTACGTGAAGACTTCAAAGCTCTGTGGTTTCATGCAGTAACCCAATCTGTGTGTGAAACACTTAAACAGATAAACCATTAATGGTAGAAAAAACATGGGTTATTAATACCATGATGCTAACTTGCATACATGGCCATTGTTCTTAACCGGACCATAGTCCCAGTTGACTTTGAGGTAGACAATAACTCATGCAACACTGTGCAGAATTCTATCTGCAAATATCCAGACATATTCAACCAAATTTCTTAATTTATTAACACACACTATGTAAGCCTCTTGCTGTATGATGAAAGGGAAATATCCATTCAATTGGCTGCTAATCAGCAATATCTTGAGACTATTGAATAACAATAAAGAGAGTATCTTTCATCTCATAGGTACCAGCAAGCTCAGTGCACTTGTATACCTAATGACACCCCCAATCTCTGCTCAGGTGGGTATGCTATCAACTTCAAATGTACACAATCATGCCCATTTTGCTTATGAGATCATTCCCATAAGAAGCTACCCTAATGTCAGTTATAACCCAGAGACCGAGCCAGAGATTGGGTAAAGACTGTGTTCTTTGTGCTGAGATCGGTTGCTGAAAGCATAATCATCTTAAAACATACTGCTCCCATTAGGAATAGAGTAGGAGAATATTTGCATAATAATTTACTGATATACATCGTACACTACAATGAGTGTAGGCTATTAAAGTGGTCATATAAAAGACACCCTGCATAACGTTAGTGAACAGAGGGTGAATAACCAACCAATCATTTATTGTCCCACTTATGGTACTATAGAGCATGACAAAGCAGCACAAGCCGTGTCAATTGTGCTGTCACATAAACGCTTCTCTAGGCTCAAACTGAAAGCCACACAAACCTCTGTTACTTCCGTTTAAAAGTAACTCACATATTTTGTTCACAAGCTTCCAATCCAATCGTGCAGAGCTAGCTGCCCGAGAAGACAGGCTGCCCCAGCCATCACTCGTGACCGAGTAAATCGGAGTTGCTTCAGCCGCCTTACCATGGCCTGAATGAATAGGCAAAATTGGCACTATTAAATTTCATGTTGCCTCATTCTTAATATCGCAAGAGGTATCTACTGATAACCCCTAGGTTTTATCAGCTGCAAATTTTGCATCTTATCTAAATTTGATGACACAATGCCCTTTGATCTGAATAGGGCAGCATTGGCTTCCACCACTGGCTTTGTTATCAAAACGCCAGATAATCTGTGCCTCATGTGTATAGATATGGTAAAGTATGCATCTCCAATATCGATTCTCTGAATCAGTTGAACTGCTGAAAAGCAATCATCCATCTTAAACTGGGTAACTAAACACATGATCAGATTAGCCAAATGCTAACCTGATTTGCATGCTCCATGTTTCTGTAATCTTGAGAAGTATCAGAAATAGAAAGATTAAACGAGAACTTACCGTTTGAAGTTTGATCTTTATTTTATGAGAAGTCGCGATGAGGGATTACGTGAAGAAGCCCGCCTGACCGCATGCGCATCAATCTTCAAAGTAGCTGTATGAACCCACAGAATAGTTGCTGACCTAAGCTATAGAAAGATTGAAGGCTAGAACTACCTAATTATCTTTATGAGAATAGGGTCGGGAGTGGAGGGCACGTAATCCCTCATCGCGACTTCTCATAAAATAAAGATCAAACTTCAAATGGTATGTTCTCGTTTAATCTTTCTATTTTATTTCGAAGTCATGTGAGTGACTACGTGAAGATTTCAAAGCTCTGTGGTTTCATACAGTAACATAATCTGTGCGTGAAACAGTAAAACATATAAACCATTGATGGTAGGAAAACATGAGTTATTAATATTATGATGGTAACTTGCATACATGGCCATTACTCTAAACTGGCCTGTAGTCCCAATAGACTGTTGAGTTAGACAATAATTTATGCAACAATGTGCATAATTCTATCTGCAAATATCCAGACATATTCCACCAAATTTTATAATTTATTAAGCTGCATTATGTAAACCTCATGCTGTATGATGAAAGGGAAAACCATTGTATTGGCTGAAAATGAGCCATCAGCAATATTTTGAGAGTATTGAAAGAAAATAACTATCTTCCATTTCATAGGCACTAGCAACTGTGCACTTGTATACCTAATGACATCCCTGATCTCTGCTGTGGTGGGTATGCAGTCAACCTCAAATGCACACAATCCTGCTGATATGCTTATGAGTTTATTTCTATAACAAGCTACCCTAGTGTCAGTATGACGTGGAGGACTAAGCCAGAGATTGAGTAAGGCTGTATTCTTTATGCTGAGATCAGCTGCTGAAAGAATAATCATCTTAAGATACTGGTCCCATTAGGAAAATTTTAAGGAATATTTGCACAACAAATTACTGATATACATCACACAATATAATGAGTGTAGGCTATTAGAGTGGTGAAATAAAAGACACCCTGCATAACATTAGAGAATAGTGGGTGAAGAACTAATCATTTACATCCCACTTATGGTATAGCAGAAATGATAAAGCAGCACAGGAACTGTCAATTGTGCTGTCCCATAAAGTTTCGCTAGGCTCAAACTGGAAGCCACACAACCTTTGTTACTTCCGTA